>NC_064647.1:235756144-235991144 GCF_023864345.2 Schistocerca serialis cubense | reverse complement strand
CAAGAGGCTAAACTGTGAGTAGCAGTGCTTGATTGGCGAAGTAATCTGGGTAGTGGGGGTAACGAGAAGGCTGGGGCAGGGAGGGGTTGGGATAGCAGTGTAAGGCTGGAGTACAGTAAAATGCTGTTTGTGGGAACATACAGGGACAAGGTGGTGAGAGGGTACGGCAGCTACGTGCAGTCGGGATGTTAGATAGTGGGCGGGAGGGGGAGGGAGGGGTGGGGGGGCAGAAAGGGAGAGAAGTATAAGGACTGTGGAGGCATTGATAGAGTAGAGAGCTGAGGGCTGCTGGAATGGGAACAGGGAAGGGGATAGGTGGGTAAAGGGCAATGACAAGTTTTAGGCAAGGAGGGTTATGGAAACATGTGATATACTGCAGGGAGAGTTTGTTCCCACACAATTCAGAAGAGCTGGTGTTGGTGGGATGGATCCATATGTCACAGGCTTAGAAGCAGTAATTGAAATGAAGAATGTCATGTTGGGTAGTATGCTGAGTAACTGGGTGATCCAGCTGTTCCTTGACGCATTTTGTCAATGGCCATTCAAGCAGACAGACAGCTTGTTGTCTGTCATGCCTATGTAGAATGCAGGACAATGGTTGCAGCTTAACTTGTAGGTCACATGAATGGTTTCACAGGTAGCTCTGCCTTTGATGTGATAGGTTATGTTTGTGACTGGACTGGACTGGGTAGTAGTGGTGGTGGTGGTGGTGGTGGTGGTGGTGGTGGTAGGATGTAAGGGACAGGTCTTGCTTCTAGGACTATTACAGGGATATGAGCCACGAGGCAACAGCTCGGGAGCAGGGGTTGTGTAGGGACGGACAAGGATATTGCGTAGGTTCGGCGGGCGGCGAAATACCACTGAGGAAGGGGTGGAAAGGATAGTGAGTAGGACATTCCTCATTTCAGGGCACAATGAGAGGTAGTCGAAACCCCGGTGGTGAATGCGATTCAATTGCTCCCGTACTTGGTGGTACTGAGCTATGAAGAGAATGGTCCTCTGTGGCCAGACAGTGGTACTTTGGGAGGTAGTTGTGGCTGGAGAGATAAGGTATGGGAGGTCTGTTTTTGTACACGGTTGGGACGGTAATTATGGTCTTTGTTGGCATACTGCTAGAGGGACCTGTGACTAGGCTGTATGGAAGATACTTCTTGGTATGGAATGGGTGGCAGCTGTTGAAGTGGAATTATTGCTGGTGGTTGGTAGGTTTTATGTGGGCAGCGGTACTGATGTAGCCATCTCTGAGGTGGAGGTCGACATCAAGGAAGATGGCTTGCTGGGTTGAGGAGGACCAGGTGAAGCGAATGGGGAGAAGGTGTTGAGGTTCTGAAGGAATGTAGATAGGGTGTCCTCATCCTCGATCCACATCAAGAAGACGTCATCAATCAATCTGAACCAGGTGAAAGGCATGAGATTCTGGGCGGTTAGAAAGGACTCCTCTAGACGGCCCATGAATGGGTTGGCACAGGATGGTGCAATGTTGGTGCCCATAGCCAAACCCTGGATTTGTTTGTAGGTAATGCCTTCAAAGGAGAAGTAACTTTGGGTGAGGATACAGCTGGTCATGGCAACTAGGAAAGAAGTTGGAGGTTTGGAACACGTCAAGCAATGAAAAGGTAGTATTCAATAGCGGTATGGCCATGGGCAGTACAAATGTTAGCGTAAAAGGAGGTGGCATCAATAGTGACAAGCAGGGCACCCTGTGGTAAGTGAACATGAACTGTGGGGAGTTGATGGAGAAAATGGTTGGCATATTTTATATAGAAAAGTAGGCTGCAGGTAATAGGCTGAAGGTGTTGGTCTATGAGAGCTTAGATCCTCTGACAGGGCACAGTAACTGGCCACAAAGAGGCATCCTGGCCGGTTGGGTTTCTAGACTTTAGGAAGTATGTAGAAGGCAGGAGTGTTGGGGACTGGTAGTGGTGAGGAGAGAGGGGGAGAGAGAGAGAGAGAGAGAGAGAGAGAGAGAGAGAGAGAGAGAGAGACTCCAGGAGAGGATCTGGGCTGGACCTAAGGATCTGGAATAGACTGGAGATCCTGCAGGATTTCTGGAATGTGGTCACTGCGGCATTGTTTGTAGATGAATGAATCTGACAGCAGGTGGAGTCTTTCTGCCAGGTAATACTTGCAGTTCAAAACAAGTGGTGGAGCCTTTATCAGCAAGTAGGATTATAATGCCAGGATCAGTTTTTAGATGGTGGATTGTAGTCCTTTCTGAGGATATGAGTTTAGCCTGTATGTTGAGGGATTTTGGGAATGATGGTGGCACAAGGTTTGAGATCAAGGTTTTCTGGAATCTTAACTGGGAGTGATTTGGGAGCAGTGGGGGTGGATTACAACTGGATGAAGGAGTGAACTGAGTAAGGCAGGGTTCAACCCTGAACCAACCTATTACCCGCAACTTGCCCCTCCTATATAAAAGGTACCAACAATTTCCTGCACCAACTCTCCACAGTTCATGTTCTTTTACCATACATCACACTCGATTTTGAAACTACCTGTACCCATCTTTAACACATCTGTCTCATCGTTTCGCATCAGACTGAGGATGCACAACTTCTCTGGGACTCTGATATCATTTAGGGTGAGATTTCAATGGTTCCCAAAGATGCGCTAAGCATTGTCGACCAACTTTTAAGGGTGCTTAAAAATGCAGAGAGCACATGTCCGTGTGTTTATTGCGTCGCGACATGCTTCAGTCCACCAAGGGACTGGGACACGACGTGGTAAAGAAGAAAGGCAAGGAATGGAGAGTTCTGTGGCAGTAAGGATAATGTTGGTGAGATATTCCACCTGGTCATCACAACTGGGGAAATCTTGGTCTTCGAAGGTTGCCAGTCAGCCATAGTAAGCTGCCATTTGGATGTGCACGCAGATGAGGTAGGAGTAAGCAAATGGGTAGCACACGGGAAATGGTCACTCGAATAGGTGTCAGAAAGAACGGACCATTCAAGACGAGGGGCAAACTGAACAGTGCAGAAGGATAGGTCCAAGTGAAAATAGGTGTGCGAGGAGTCGGAAAGGAAAGTGGATGCTCCAGTGTTAAGGCGAATAAGGTTAAGTTGGTTAAGGAGGTCAGCCAAGATGGCACCTCTCTGACAGGTCCTGGGAGAACCCTAAAGGGGATGATGCGCATTAAAGTCACCGAGTAGCAAAAATGGGGCAGGAAGCTGCCCAACGAGCTGAAGGAAGTCTGCCCTGGTGACCTCAAATGATGGAGCGACATAAACGGTAAAGAGGGAGAAAGTCAGGTGGGGAAGGAAAAGGCAAACTACAACAGTTTTAAAACGGGTAGTCAGGGAGATGAGTTGACTACGAATGTCATCCCGTATGAGCAGCAGAACTCCCTCATGAGATGGAATGCCGACGTCAGGGGGAAGGTCAAAATGAACCAGTAAGAAATGTGAAAGCTCAAAGCAGTCATAAGGGTGTAATTTGGTGTCCTGAAGGCAGAGTACAAAGGGATGCTGTGATGATAAAAGTAGCTGTAAGTTCTATGGGCCTCAGGGTAACCATGGAGAAGTGAGGCAGCAAGCAGCTGTTGTGCTTGAGAATCAGAAGAAGTCTCCAAAAGCAAAGTGCCAATCCGTAAATGAGAGCAAGATTTCACAGGGCCGGCAATTGCATCACCACCTTTCTGAGTAATAATCGGATTTACCGCGGCAAAGGACTGACCGACTTCAGTACATCAGACCACAAGGATCCGTGGTGCATAGAGGGAAGGGTATTTTGAATCATTAGCCTCATTACGTTTACGTTTCGTACACGTTGATTGTGAAGATGATTGACTCATTGCGAGAAAATCCCCCACGATTGCCAGCCTCTCCGACGGCACACTCCTCCCAACTGGGGTCTCCCTTCACAAGGGGGCGCACCCGCCTTAGGTGATTGTTCACAGGGACCAATCGGCAATTTGGGAAGGTCGCAACTCAGGCAATCACCCCTCCCAGTGCCTGGCCTATACCAGGGGGTACATGCGAACCCTACCTGTCGACACTGGGCTGGGAATTACGTGGTACCCAGTCACCTGTTATGCGTCAGACGTGTGGGCTGGCCTTCAGGAGCACACAGGGAGGAAGAAGGAAAAAAGGGACCTCAAACACCAAAGCAGAGGAAAGAGAGGAGAAGGGAAACAAAGAAAGGAAAAGAGAGTGAAAAACAAAGGTGAGACTGTTCTTACATCAGTGACAGATAATGCAGAATATTCCCAATAACACCGCAGGTGAGGGGAAAAAGAATAGCAAGAAGATAGACTTGCAGCATGGGATGGGAAAAATGCTGCAAAGGCTGGGACCCCATGGTAGCCAAGCACGAACCCGGCAAAGAGTGGTGAGCCCCCTGCGGAGAAGGTAGCCTTTGTTACGACAATTAATAAAGCGCAAGGTCAGACACTTCAAAGGGCAGGATTGTATTTACCACAACCTGTTTTTATGCGCATTCCGTGATATTTATGTTTCTGCTAAAGACGCAGAATCCAAAAAGTAGCTGATGATCACATTATAACTGCTAATATTGTTTTCAAAAAAAGTTTTGCAAAAATAAAAAAAGTTTTAAAGAATAAAATTAAGTTGATGAAGTCAATGTCTACTAATTATATGTTTTACAATTAACTATGTTGTATATAATGGTATCAGTTTTTTTACAATGAGACAGACATTTAGTAGTACTGCTCAAAATATAATACCTTTTATTAGTAAATACTTGCATTTACTTATTTCTCCATTACTATGTTACCTACCAGTGACTGATCACGATAGAGTCTGAATTATTGCATGGCTCAACTAGATTAACTGACGACTTTTTTCACATGACACTGTTATCTACAATACATGACAAAAGAAGTAAAACACCTAAAGGGTAGTGTCAGATGTCGATGTAGCTTTGTGCACGTGTACACCATAGGTGGGTAAGTATGATTGAAGTTACAATTCTCTGCTAAAGGTAGAATAGCCACCAGAAAGCATTAGTGTTGGTGAAGTTCAGTGTTGTTATCAGGCCTGATATGTAAGGGGTATATAACGGGCACAAACAGCTTCATCTCGAGTGATTACTGGAGGACAGTCCACTCCCGGTAGCTGAATGGTCAGCATGGCGGATTGTCAATCCTCTGCGCCTGGGTTCGATTCCCGGCTGGGTCAGGGAATTTTCTCCACCCAGGGACTGGGTGTTGTGATGTCATCATCATCATCATCATCATCATCATCATCTTATCATCCTCATCGACTGCAGGTCACGGACGTGGCATCAAATTGAAAGACCGGCACCCAGCGAACAGCTTGCCCGGCAGGGGGCCCTAGCCATATGATTAAATAAATAACTGGAGGACACAGTCAAAGAGTCTCAATTGTGGGTCTCCATTCAGCTGGATGGTCAAACTGTCCAATATCCGGATTTGTGGAGCAGTTGGATGTGATAGTGACCCATCGTTGTACTGCACGGGAACGTGAGGATAGGCACATCACAGTCGAGGCTCCCGTCGATTACATTTGATCGCCATACTGTGCACCGAGCACATTGTAATCCCTCCAAATCCGTGCCTGCCATCCCAGAATGAGTAACGGATCCCCTCCAACAGTCTGTATCATCCTGCTCCAATGGCTGCAGACTTGCACAGCAATCTGACTGAGGAATTATCATCCTGTGTGTAGGCTACTGTTACCTCCACAACACAAATGGCTCCATCTGCAGTGGCATTACAATCGTTAAGTATGGATTGCTCACAAATGGAATCGACTGTGTCGTGTCATTTTGTGTTTCGCGATGAATTGCAGTTCTGCATTACCCTGGAGGACCACCATCTGTGAGTGTGGAGGCAAGCCAGAGAAACGTCTGATTCTTACAACATTTTGGTGAGGCACAGCGGCGTTACTCCTGGTACTACAGTTCGGAGAGCCATCGCTCGTGGCTCATAGTGACTGATGGAACCTCGATGGAAGAACGATACGTCAGGGACAGCCTACTCTCTTCATGTGTTACCTCTTGTCTGACAGGTATCGTTGTGCCATTTTTCAACAGAACAATAGTCATCTGTGAAATGCACGTGTCTCTGTGAACTGTCTTCACGATGCTGAGGTACTTCCACAGCCAGCGAGATCCCCAGGTCTGTCACCAGTAAAACGTGTGCAGGTTGAGCTAAGGTATCACATCTGTGACAGCGCCAGTATCCAGAATATGAAGGACCAGTTACAATAGCTGTGGGCCAGTTTGCCTCAGCTTCACGACACCCTTCCACAGCAAATCAATGAACACATCCAGGCCAGAGTGGGCGCAACGACATACTGATGAGAGGGCTCATACTGCCAATTCTTTGTAAATTTCACCAGATTTTTTTTAATCGCTGAGATAACATCACATATTCTCTACCTACCTACATTTCATTTCCTCTTCCTTTTTGGGTTTTCACTTTCTTTGTGAGGCAGTATGCAGTGCTATCTGAGAAAGCTGAATAGATGTCCAAGAAGCTCTCCATATGGTTTCTGTCTTAATTCTTGATTAAACTATTGATTTCTCTCTCTCCTAATCTATCTTTGCTTCTCACTCTGCTGTCATCACCTCTGGGCTGAATACGATACAGCACTTACCTGTGACCTACTGTCTGATACCATCCCCTTAGCCTTGGTCTACCCTCATTCTCACTAGACATGAATTGTTCTCATCCTGTGGAGAAGGGAGGATTGAATAGTCCTAAAGCTAGGAAGGTGTCCCACTTTTATATATGTCTACTGTCAGTATTAAACATTTCTCCTCCTGTGCCATAATTTATTAGTTTTCCCAAATGAAATCTTCCTCCAATAAATTAAGTCGATAATCACACAGAACTTACGAGCAGTTACCTTTGAATTTCTTCCGAATTCAATATTGTTGCAATTTTACTTCTAAATGTTGTTTCCAGCTCCTTCAACAAACGAGGTACTTCTGACGGCTTACAGTTGCAATTTAGCAGGGTCCCCGTCAGCCCGAGTACTCTAGGTGTGGCCTCTTTAGTGATGAGGGCATCCATCACCTGATGAGAAAGTATACAAATGAACAAGACTGTTTTAAATAATATGCTGGACAATTCTGAGATAAAGCAAATTCAAAATAAAATAACAATGCAGAAAATGAATGAAATGTAACTAGCATTTTTCAACCTTGTATGGGTGATATTTCTGAAAATTTGATAGTATGTCCCCAATCTCAGATAGTTGGTTATGTGTTCCATTGATCAATCACACAGTAAAGTAGCTGTTATGATGTGGAATGTGTCAAGTGCACAAGAAATGCACATATGAAACTACATATATATGTTACAATACAGAGTTAAGGATTAATATTTCTATTATTTACCCCATTCCCTTAAATAGCACAAAATGAATATACTATATTCATAGATTTATTTATTACTATTCAAGAATTCATATATGGTATAGAAGGAGCTGTCAAGGAGATATGATTTCAAGTTATTTTTGAAGCTATTACTGCTGTCTTTCAGACATTTTAATTCATCTGGTAATTTATCGAAAATTTTTACAGCAGCATTTTTACCCCAAAGATAGGTTGAGTAAAGGATAGTGTAAGTCTTTCTTTTTTCTGGTATTATAATCATGAATGTCACTGTTGTTTTTAAACTGGTCCACATTGTTGAGAACAAATTTCATAAGGGAGTAAATGTACTGTGAGGCTGTTGTACGAATTCCCAATCTTTTAAAAAGATGCCTACAAGATGTGTGACTATGAACTCCACACATTATTCTAACACTTTCTTTTGAGCAGTGAATATTTTGTATCTAAATGTTGAGTTACCCCAAAATATTATTCCGTATGACATCAGAGAGTGAACGTATGCAAAGTATGTTAGCTTACTAATTTCTATATCCTCAAAATTGAGAATTATTCTGATTGTAAAAGTTGCTGAACCTAGTCGCTTTAGAAGATCCAAAATATGAATTTTCCATTTAAGATTCTCATCTATGTGTACACCCAGAAGCTTAGTATGCTCTACCCTGTCTTCTAATTTCTGTTGATGTGTTATATTTATTGAAGGAACTGTACTTTTTGCAGCAGAAAACTGGATGTACTGTGTTTTTTTCAAAGTTTAGAGAAAGACCATTTGCAGAACACCAATTAATGACTTTTCCAAAGACCTTATTTGTATCACTTTCAATTGGAGTTTCTTTTACTGGATTAATAATGATGCTTGTATCATCAGCAAACAGTGTCAGTTCAGCTTCCTGTTTCAGATAAGAAGGAAGGTCGTTCACATATATCAAGAACAGAAGGGGACCGATGATTGAATCCTGTTGAACACCTAATGTAATTTCACCCCAGTTACATGAAGTGGTAAACTTATTTCAATCACTTGACCCATATAAGGAAAGTTTTTGGTTCCTGTTCTGTAGGTGACTTAAACCACTCATATGATATTCCATTTATACCATAGAACTGTAATTTCTGTAACATAATGTCATTGTTCTCACAATTAAATGCTTTGGACAAGTAAAAGAAACCTATTGGTGACATTTTACTAGTTAAAGACTATGTTATGTGGACAGTGAAATTGTATATTGCTGTCTCAGTGGAACAGAATTTTTGAAATCCGAACTGTGATTTACTAAGTATCCCATTACTGTTGAGATGGCTAACCACTCTTGAGTATGAATCTTCAGGTTTTCGCGGCGCAAAGACTGCTCCATTAAGTTTCGGGAATGCAGCCGCATAAATTCTGCTTCTTCTTCTAATATTTCGGCTGTATACCTTTCAGCCATCTTCAGAGAGAGCCGTACGACTGACGCTCCAGCGCTCACTCCATCCTTTTAAACTCGCGGACCGCGCCACTGCGCATGCGGCCACAGATAAACAAGGCGCCAGTGATGTTGATCGGCGGCAAAGACGTAACATATGCATGAGTTACGTCTGTGGCTGCGCATTCGATCCCAGCATGGATCGAATGCGCAGCCACAGACGTAACTCATGCATATGTTACGTCTTTGCCGCCGATCAACATCACTGGCGCCTTGTTTATCTGTGGCCGCATGCACAGTGGCGCGGTCCGCGAGTTTAAAAGGATGGAGCGAGCGCTGGAGCGTCAGTCGTACGGCTCTCTCTGAAGATGGCTGAAAGGTATACAGCCGAAATATTAGAAGAAGAAGCAGAATTTATACGGCTGCATTCCCGAAACTTAATGGAGCACCCTTGAGCACATTACTTTCACGAAGATTTTTGAAAATGCTGTAAGTAAGGATACTGGCCAATAATTATTGACATCTGTGGTGGCCCCCTTTTTGTAGCGTGGCCTGACAATGGCATATTTTAACCAGTCTGGGAAAATACCTTGAGTTAATGATGCATTACATATGTGACTCAAAACATCAGCTGTAATTGCTCCACATTGCTTTAATACCTTATTAGACATGTCATCTACTCCAACAGAACATTATTTTTCAAAGATTTAATAATTTTACTTATTTCACAAGAGGTTGTTAGGTGAAACTTAATCTGACTAAATTTTTTCAAAACAGACTCTTCCATGTACTGCCTTTTTTTTTCCCCCCCCCCTCACCAATTTTTTCTTCTACACTTAAGAAATGGTTGTTAAATATATTACCTACTTGTCTACTGTTGGTTAGTATGGTCTCATTCCCCTTAATAGTAATACTACCCACCCCAGTGGTTACTTTTCCTGCCTCACTTCTAACAACATTCCATACTGATTTTATTTTATTGCTGGAATTGTAAATTTCTTCTCTAACATACACGTTTCTTGATTTCCTTACAACTTTTCTCAGTACGTTACAGTAATTTTTAAAGCCTTCTTTTTCTTTCTGAAGACAATTTAATATCTGTAGTAATCCAAGATTTCCTTGAAAAGTGTTTGGTGTTACGTTTAGTAATTTTCTTTGGGAAACAATGTTCAAAAAGGGATGTAAATTTATCAAGGAATATGTTGCATTTATCTTTAGCATTTGGCTCATTATATACATCTCCCTAATTAACATTTCTTAAGCTTTCTTTGAAATGCTCTACAGAAACCGAGTTGAGTGACCTTACACTTTTACTTAATGGTTTCTGAACTGTACACCCTGTTAGGTTTTGTTAGTTAATCAGTTGTGAATCATGGTTTGACAATCCATTTACCACAGGAAAAGCATGTGTTTGTTTTACATCCTCTTTCTGTACAAATACATTATCTATTAGCGTGCTACTGTCTTGAGCTATACGTGTAGGGAAACTGATCACTGATTCTAAGTTATATGTTGTTAATAACACTTCTAGTTCACTTTTCCTCTCAGAATTATTTAGAAAGTTTACATTGAAATCACCACAGATTAATAACTTCTTCTTTTTGTCTGACAGACAGCACAATAGGGAGTCAAACTTTTTTATGAATAGCTCCCAGTCTCCTAATGGGGACCTGTACACTGTTGCTAATATCAATACTACATTATCTAGTTGAAGTTCACATGCACAAACCTCAAAGTGCTGATCAACACAAAATTTGCTTACTTCCACAGTTTTGCATTTATACCCTTGTTTTATGAAAATGGCAACTCCTCCTTTATCCATCCTAGATCTACAAGTGTGAGACGCTAAATTATACCCACTTATACTGACACTACCCATACACACGGTTACATGGTGTTCAGACAGACAGAGTATATCAATCTCATTCTTATTTTTGAGATCATCTAAACACACTAATAGCTCATCTATTTTTTATTCCCCTAATACTTTGATGAAGTAAGTTGATACTGCCCTTAGCTTTACCCCTATTTACAGTACATTACCCCTATTTACAGTACATTAAGTTTCTTTTATTCTATTTATCTTGATTGTCATCTGTCTGGACCTTGGCTTTAACCTAAAAAATCCGTCTGCCTGGACCCCTTTAACCACAGGGATCACCCCTTGTGCGACTGTGGACCGCCTTACTGTATCTGCTAATAGAGAGGCTCTAACTTATTTTTCCCCATCCTATTCAGGTGCAGGCCATGTGTAGTGTATCCCCACCTACCAATAGCATTTAATGGAACAACACTTGTGAGATTTTGCCGGTGTCCGGACCATCCTGTTCAGCTCAATGTTAACACGCCTTACAGCAGTGCTTACCCAGAGCCGATCATGGTGCTGAAAGACCTCCACAAACCCCACATTTGTGTGCTCAGTTTCTGCTTCCATTTTATCCAGGTCACTCCTAGTACTGTATCTCGGATTCATAGCCAGGCGATTTCCTGCTCCCCAACTATAATTACCTGATCTTCCTTCTCAAAGTCCCTGCACGGCTGATCTAAGTTTTCTGTCACCTGGCTAAGGCTAGCACTTGGTTTCACAAAACTTGTGGCCTGGTACCCTGCACCTAATTTCTCCTGAAGCTGCTGGCCCACACCCCTCCCATGACTGCTGTATATAAGCAGAATTCTTCTTTTCCTATTCTGGTCTGTTCCCAACCTGTCTTTCTTCTTTAAGCTAATATTCTGCTTCAACCTACTTTCAACTACATCTGGAAGATTCTACAAACCAATGTGAATAAAATTGGCCATACACATTGGTAATATGCAACCAGCAGGTCTTTTGAACTTTGATATGATTTATCTTCTGTAGTAGTGACTAGTTTTCTAGCTATTGCAGGCTCATCAGGTGAAGGTGTTATAGGAACATTATCTGGACCTTCAGCTGCTAGAAGCTATCGTTGTGATGATTGCAATGCCTCATCACATTCATACTAAATTCATTCTGATAATACACATTTTGCAGCTTATGCACACATACACACAGTAAGTATTTAGTTGCACTTGGTTTTACACTTACGCAACTTACTATGAACGAGTGTGAAACCAAGTGCAGCTAAATACTGTGTATATGATACAACTAGTAAAATGTACATTATCAGAATGAATTTTCACAGATACCAGGAAGCAGTGCAACCACCATGACTCGGTAAGTGGTCAACGAAACAATGTTCCTGTAACACAACCTTACGATTAGCCTACAGTGGCTTGAAAACTGGTTGGTGGTACAGCAAATAAAATAGCATCAAAATTAAAGAAAGTAACTGGCTGCATACTACACTCACATAAATCGGCAATTTAAATCAGAGTTGCAGTTCGCCATCCACAATGGATATAATGAAGACAATGTGAATAGTCATTTGGTCATCACTTCCCCAATGATTTTACCAAGTCCGAAGGAATTTCATCTGAGCCTTAAGCCTTATTCGATCGCAAGTCTTTCAAAGGTATGTTAAACTCTGGCACTTATAATGGATCTTGTAGCTATAAAGATTTGATTATCACTTTGAAAAAATAAAGTTATATAACTGATTTGCCGCTTGTTTGCAGGTGCGTGCCTGTAGTCATGATCTAATGGTAGAATCTCTTCCTAGTAATCAAAATAACCTGGGTCCCATATTCGACACCATCCGCTGCTTAAATTTTGAATAAAAATTACCAGTAATGGCGGCCAAAGACTTACATCGTAAGATGTCACACTCGTTTTACCAATGACCCTGTTAAATGAGTGGAGGAGCATATGAGTTCTACCGTAACTTACTGACCTCCAGGTGGGAAACTGCCCCTAAAGGGCGCAAGAATCAGCAATCACTGATGGTGTGAGGACACACAAGGCAATGGAAACCACTGCATTAAAGGTAGATGACGTGTACCCACAGTACATCTGGTGAATTACTACAAAGAGTTCAGTAATATGTTTTTTTCTCATCAGAATTGACAGCAAGCCAATGTGAACAACAACAGTTGAGGTATACATGCTGACATAACAATCAGAAGATGAAGAAAGAGAGAGAGAGTATGTGAGGACACTGAACTGGTACTTCAGTACATAAAAAGGGACTATAATGTAATCATTATCGGAGACTGGAACACAGTATTAGAGGAATGTGAAGAAAACATAGTTATGGGAGAATATGTGCTTCGAAATTGGAGTGAGAATGGAGAAAGACTGAGTTCTGTAAAACATTTCAGATTGTGTTTGTGATTACAATGTTAAAAAATAACAAGAGTCACTGGTATACTTGGAGAAGGCCCAGACACTTGGGAAGATTCCAGCTAGACTACACACAGTCCGACATAGCTTACGAAATCAGATAGTCAATTGTAAGGCATATGCAGGAACAGATATACGCAAGGTTCACAAATTTAGTAATGTTGAAGAGTAGACTGAAGTTTAACCGAATCATGTGGAACAAACAGTACAAAAAGAAGTGGGATACCCACATACTGAGGAATGACGAGATGCATCTTAAGTTCTCTCAGACAGTAGATTGGACTGTTTCAACTCACGCATCTCCCAGCGGATAGGGATGGGCAAACAGCTGACACATGAGCAGTAGCCTATGTGACAGTTCTACACTGGCCAAGTGCATGCCGGCATGGTTGACAAATGGTTCGTGCATGCACAAGATGCATATAACACGGCCTCCTGGTGGGCTATACCAGCTGCACCTGCCCACAAGCTAGCTGATGGGTTCTCGGTGGTGCCCGCACTATATGGGATAGTGTTGGAACGGCCTGCTGTTGAGATGCTATTGAGATGTGATTAGAAATATCATAGTAACAATATTATGAGAAGGAAAGTTGCTGCTCACCATATAGCGGAGATGCAGAGTCGCAGATAGGCACAACAAAAATACTCTCACAATTAAAGCTTTCGGCCACTGGCTTTCATTACAATAGACACACATACGTGCGAGCGCATGCGCCGCGCGCCCACACACACACACACACACACACACACACACACACACACACACGCACATGCTCATGCAGCTCACACACATGACTGCAGTTTCAGGCAACTGAAACCAACTGTAAGCAGCAGCACCAGTGCATGATGGGAGTGGTGACTGGGTGGGGGTAAGGAGGAGGCTGGGGTGGGGACAGGGAGGGATAGTATGGTGGGAGTAGCAGACAGCGAAGGGCAGCAGGTTAGACGGAGGGCAGTGGAGACGTGGGGAGGGCGAGGGGAGCAAGTAGCAGAAAAGGAGAGAAATGAAAAGACAGGGTGTGGTGGTGGAATGACGGCTGTGTAGTGTTGGAATGGGAACAGGGAAGGGGCTGGATGGGTGAGGAAGTGACCAATGAAGATTGATGCCAAGAGGGTTACGGGAACGTAGGATGTATTGCACAATTCAGAAGAGCTGGTGTTGGTGGGAAGGATCCATGTGGCACAGGCTATGAAGCAGTCATTGAAATGAAGGATATCATGTGTGGCAGCATGTTCAGCAACAGGGTGGTCCACTTGTTTTTTGGCCAAAGTTTGTCAGTGGCCATTCACGTGGACAGGGAGCTTGTTGGTTGTCATGCTTACATAGAATGCAGCACAGTGGTTGCAGCTTAGCTTGTAAATCACATGACTGGTTTCACAGGCAGCCCTGCCTTTGATGGGATAGGTGATGTTAGTGACCGGATTGGAGTAGATGGTGGTAGGAGGATGTATGGGACAGGTCTTGCATTTAGGTCTATTACAGGGGTACGAGTCATGAGGTAAGGGATTGGGAGCAGGGGTTGTGGATGGACAAGTATATTGTGTAGGTTTGGTGGACGGCAGAATACCACTGTGGGATGGGTGGGATGGATAGTGGGCAGAACATCTCTCATTTCAGGCCACGAAGAGAGGTATTCAAAACCCTGGCAGAGAATGTAATTCAGTTGCTCCAGTCCTAGGTGGTACTGACTTACGAGGGGAATGCACCTCTGTGGCAGAACGCTGGGCTTGGAATGTGGCAGAAGACTGGAAAGATAAGGCATAGGAGATTTGTTTTTGAACAAGCTTGGGAGGATAATTATGGTCAGTGAAGGCTTCAGTGAGACCCTCAGTATATTTCGAGAGGGACTGCTCGTCACTGCAGATGCGACGACCACGAGTGGCTAGGCTATACGGAAGGGACTTCTTAGTATGGAACATGTGGCAGCTATCGAAGTTGAAGTATTGCTGGTGGTTGATATGGACAGAGGTACTGATGTAGCCATCTTTGAGGTGGAGGTCAACATATAGGAAAGTGGCTTGTTGGGTCGAGTAGGACCAGGTGAAGCATATGGGGGAGAAGTTGTTGAGGTTTTGGAGGAATGTGGATAGGATGTCCTCACCTTCGAACCAGATAGCAAAGATGTCATCAATGAATCTTAACCAGGTGAGAGGTTTAGGATTCTGGGTTTTTAGGAAGGATTCCTGTAGATTGCTCATGAATAGGTTGGCATAGTGTGGTGCCATGCAAGTGCCCATAGCTGAATTCCGGATTTGTTTATCAGTAATACCTTCAAAAGATAAGTAAATGTGGGTGAGGTTATAGTTGGCCACGGTGACTAGGAAGGAGGTGGTTGGTTTGGAATCAATCGGGTATTGGGAAAGGCAGTGTTCAATAGCGGCAAGTAGGTTACTATGAGAACAGAGATTCTCTCAGTGGAAGCACAGTAACTGGTCACAATGGGGAATTCTGGGTGGTTAGGTTTATGGACTTTAGGAAGAATGTAGAAGGTAAGAGTGCGGGGAGTGGTAGGGGTGAGGAGAGAGATGGACTCCTGGGAGAGGTTGATTAAATATCATAGTGGCCAGTTCTAAAAAGGGCAAACACAGAAAGTGGACAGACAAATATAGGTAAAAGAAAAGTGACTGTGAAGAAACCTTGGGTAACAGAAGAAACACTTTGTGAAGGTTGTAGCTGAAAGTTTATGTTTGTGACTCAGTCATCTTAACTTTGCTAAAGAAATGGGTGTGGAAGGAATGTATAGAATGAAGAAGAAGTGATTTATTAAGTCAAAAAAATTTTTTTTGAACAGTCAAAATGCAGACTTCTACAACCAAGGTCTTCACCAAGTCATCCGTCATGTGCCGCATGGAATGATGAACATGTAAAGAACTATTGTTGTCATTGCTCCTTTTCACAGTTGCAGTTTGGATTTTGTCAAGGTGACAAAACTGTATGACCACTCCTTCTACACTGCATCTTCCATTTTCTGTATGATGATTATGTGTTAAATCTGGGAAGCAGTGTAAGATCTATAGTTCCTGAGCCACTGCATTTGCAATACAAAAAATTAAGGTACATATTCAGGATTCAATTGATGTATGATAATGAAGAGTGGTACTCTCTTCCAGAGGGTGCTCTTTCTAGAAAAAATAAAAAGAGAAGGGGCAGTGGGAGGAGGGTTGAACATCTCACTGATACGATTCCTTCAGAGACAGAACACAGATTCCCACAGGACGATGATGAAGGAAGTTGCCTATGGTGTTTTCCAAAAAAACCATCCAACATTCAACGTTATCAATTTTGAAAAACTGTGGAAAACTTTTAATCAGGCTGGATTCGAATGTCATGTGTAATCGCAGATGTGTGTGCAGGATGATAGTTTTAAATTCACATTTATGTTTTACATGATCTATGGTGTTTCACTTGTTTTCAAAGTTCTGTATTTTTCAAAGTATTACACATACAAATATTATTGATGTATGAATAAAACCGTAGACTCATCAAGTTTGCATCGTGCGCATCAGTTGGCTTTATGAATGCAGTGCTTTGGCATAATGGCAACAAAGTGTGAGAAGAATGTGTGTGTGTGTGTGTGTGTGTGTGTGTGTGTGTGTGTGTGTGTTGGAATATATAATGTGTTTATCTATAATATGAGTGCAATATGCATTCAGAAGGAATAAGGGAAAAAACTGTCATGTAAATGGAGCTTTGTGTGTTGGTACCGACAATTCAGGGAGAATGGTTGTGTCAGTAAACAGGAAAGAAACCAGTCATCCAAGCGTGCCAGATACAACCTTGTAGTGGGTGGCGGAAAGTTTCACATGTACTCTGAGTATGTCCTACACCAACCACTTGCACATACACTTTCAATATTATTTTAACAGCAGTCTTGTACTAATATCCTGTAGCTATATAAACGGTGTCACAAACAGTCTGAAATGCTTGTATAGCTGCTGTAGGATGGGTTGTGAAGAGGAATGATTCCTAGGAAAAAAATTTGCAACGTTGTGCCATTTCAGAGATAATTAGCATAGCAGTTGGCCAATCAGGCCATGGCGTATGCAAATTCAAGCGGCATGGCAGATAGAATTAGTACGAGTTGTTCTCACAGTGCGGGTGACAGCATACAAGACTGCTCCACATAGAGCTTGGTTCGAACCTTACCACCATCCGACAACCAATTTTTGTATCGCTCTCTTGTTCGGTTTTAGGAAACTGAATGAAGTACACATTCGGCGTCACTGTCTCTGGCAGGCTGCTCGGATTTGTGTGCACAATGGACTAACTAGCTAACTTCGATCCTAATTAACTCAGAAACAGTGTAACACATCAATTTTTTTTCTAAACTCTACCTACCCGCATCACCTTTACAAGCTTTTCATACTGTTTCTGACCACCCTGTATAAGCCTCAAAATGAAAATGAATAAACCTAAGCAACTAAAGAATTATTATGAAATGAAATTAATGATTTCCGATTTACAATTTAAGCACATGCATTACATTGAAGAATAGTGCATCTCTTGCAAAATGTACCTCAGTTTAACCGTGCCACCTTTAAAATGCAAAGGAAATAACACAAAACAGCAATGTTAATAATTAAATAGCACTACGCTACTTCTTTAAAGACTCAATCACCGACACGGCATTCGCGAATTGCGACATAAAAAAGCTCAGAGCAAAGAGATCTCCATATTAACTACCGCTTAGAAACCGCGCACTTTGACACAATGAACACAGCACGTTACCAATGTCAATACAGTAGTTAAAAAACCTCTTACTCGCTCCACTGTACAGTACTTCACACACGGGTGTCAAGCGGCTGCAGTGGGACGGAGCGAGTGGCAACCGATGCCCTTGTTCATTAAAAATTGTGTGTTCAGAAGGTCGTAACTGCATAATATCAGAATTGTGTCAAACTGATTGATTCCACTGCAACAGAGACTGAGGAAACAGAGATCAAAGTTAAATGGATATTGAAAATTCAACTCAATCATAACTCAAATTTCTATTTATCGTAACACTACTAGGGTAATTCCAATTTTCTGTTATGTACAAATCTGATGAAAACACAATGCAGATAATCACCGAAACTTAGCATTTTTGCAGGAATTAGTCACGCTGTCACTAAAAGAGTTCACTTTCTATTTCACTTTAATTTCCAATGTAGCTAATCATCAGAAAAAAATGATGTCACATTTTTCTGAAATTTAACATTGTGTTCCCCAAGAGTGGTCATTAGCGGCTTGTAGTAGTCGTGGTTCACAGGAGGAACATACTTTAGGATGGACACGAGATCTGCCATCTTTTGGTTGCCGATGGGACGAATTCTCAAGTATAGGGTATCTCGGTTTACATTGACAAATTCAGGTTGGCGACTTACTGCACATTTCGTTAAATTCACCATAAGGAATAGAAAATCTTCACAAAAAGTGGTCTTGTTCAGTACAGCATATGACAGTAAGCTCTCCAATCCAACCAATCATAAATCAAACCAATTTGCTGGTAAGCCATCGGTTATCTTCTTGAAGTTTGTTGTGGCATCTTAATAGTCTCTGTACACAAAAATCGTTATGTTTCATTTCACCTACTACAGAGCAATGAATTTAAATGTACTCCAGTTTCCTGGTAAGATGATGTTTTGTGTCCTCCTCGCTTTACATTCAATTACACTGAAGACGGAGTCATATGGCAGATAGCTGTGTCCATGTATTAAATATTTTTAAATCTTATAATTTTAAATGCGGCTGTGAGATGGTAACCATACAAGAATATGATTAATATAATACAGCCAACCACTTGCAAGGAGAGTTTAGTTTAACCTGGTTTTGACTCTGACTATGGGCGTCTTCATGAGAAAATCCAAACAATCACGTGTAGATATAGATAAACAGATTTACAAGCAACATGCCTCTCTTACATAACAGACTACACAAGTAGGTAATATTTAAACCATAAAACAGTTATAGACATTGGAACTTCCATAAAATTGGTAATTGTCAGTAAAATTACTGCTACACGGTGTAGCACACTATACGCTGTCAAGAATTGTAAGAGGAAATAGGCACTGGAGGTGGCATAAGACTAACTGCAAATCATAAGACTCGTATGTCTGCTCGTCTCTTACTACATGTTACTGTCTGAATTTTCCGATGAAGACACCCATAGTGCCAAACACAGATTAAAGTCAAATCTTGTTGCAACCAGTTGGCTGTATTACAAAAAGCACATTTTGAGTCAGTAATATCTGCTTTGCCTCCAGAGATTTGTAGAGCTTCATAATTGTACACGCCTTTTATGTTTCAATTCTGACCCTTTAATGAATCTGAGTACGTCAGAATACGGTTGTGGTCTTTTGTGTTGTTAGTTATATGCTTTTTCAGGCATGTAGCTTCTTCTTGTGCCCCCGAGAATCTTCTGTTTCTGGCCATAAATACGTACACCTTTTGATGTTATTGAAATCATGACAACCACGTTTTGTACATATTATGCATTTGACATTGTTAGCTTTACATGTAAGTATTTAGGGGTAAAAATAAGAGCAATATGAAATGGGACAATCAAGTAAAATCACTATTAAGGAAGGCAAATGGAATACTTAGATTACATACGAAGACTCAAATGCATCCGAAAGCTGTAACAAAATGCTCAGTTGCCAAGGATAGTACTGTCACCCACTGGAGTAAGAATTAATTAATGGAGTTACATATTTTGGCCACTGGAATATACATGTTTGTGAGGTTTTTGTAACCAAAAGGTAGAAAAATGATTTAAAAAATGGAGTTAATCAGTTTGGCCTTTGTGTGGCACAATCACAACTCAAATTCTCGAGCAGGGCAGATCGCCGGGGCTGTTATCTTGCAAGTATGCTTTTTCCTCCTTAAAATATGAAGTCAAGTAGGTGATGTTTCTTAGTTAGACCACAGTCCAGTACACAGAGACCCAATGTTATGAAGGATGTAAACACCGGCCACGAAAACCTGTACTGCACGATGTAAAAAGTTACCTTCTTCATAGGCTGATCGTTCACAGCCCGATGACACTCATCGAAAACAATTACTTGCAACTTTTTGGCATCAAGGTAGCCATGCTGCAACACGTTGAGGACCACCTGCGATGACATGACCAACACCTGCAACAAAAGAGCACTGTAAGTTTACATGTTTCATCAATTATCACATACTATATTCCAAAGTATAAATGTTTTGGAGTGTGTGTGTGTGTGTGTGTGTGTGTGTGTGTGTGTGTGTGTGTGTGTGCATAAATTTTCCACATATCAAATAACTGACCAACCAGCTGCCTGATCGACCAAATAACCGACAAGTTAAAGCTTCTGGTCCATCCATAAAGGCATATATGTACAGCTTAGCACACTGTCTGTGAATGGCAGGCATCCAGGTGTAACATAGTGCTGCTGTTGTGGTCTTCAGTCTGGAGACATGTCACCTGTCAACTGTCCCCTTCTTTTACTCAAGATGCGTTACAAATTTCTCTTTTCAACAATTTATTTCAGCACCCCTTCATTAGTAATACATTTTTCTTCAGTGTCCTATTCTAACACAGCATTTCAATAGTTTCCGTTCTCCTGTCTTCTAGTCTGCACTCTTGGTCCCATAGGAGCTTACCAACTTGTCTGCATTAACTGTTGTCCCCATATCACTTCCGTATAAAACTATACTCCAGACCAAATAACACAACAGAAAAATCAGGATGCAGTAACATAATTCTCACTCCATAAGGGATGCATTGAGCGGTGAACAAGCACATTTAAAAGTAGGCTTTTGAATGTAAGTGTTTGGACAAACTCCCTTGTCAGATAATGATATTATTATGACGGTACACTCACACTCTCACTCAATTTTATCTGGGCGCAGCAACCTCTCAGGCATAAGCCTATCGATGTTGTATCTAGCAAACCAGCATCTTGCTACCACCACATCCCAGCATGCTCCCACAGGTAGCACTACAGCATCTTCACCCAGCACTATCCTGCTACCATCCCCCCACCTACCCCATTCCTCTTCTGCACCCCCAGTATCCACTGCAGCTCAGATCACTACTTATCCCAGAGCGGACACAGTGCCTGTAACAACTGTGGCCACACTCTAATCGATGTTAACTAATACTCAAAGAATAAAAAATAGGAAGAGGCTTCCTAAACACTTAAGACATATACAGCCTGCCACAGGAAAATGGGCCATATTCAGGGATATAATATTAACACAAACTTGCAGAAAAACTTTGATATGGACATATGCCCTATTCTAAATGGTTTCCGATATAGAACACATTTAATGTAGGTCTACATCTACATTTCTACTCTGCAAACCATCATCAGGTGCATGGCAGAGTGTATGTCCCACTCCACCAGTTATTAGGGTTTCTTCCCGTTCCATTTACATATGGAGCGCTGGAAGAATGACTGTTTGAATGCCTCTGTGTGTGTAGTAGTTATTCCAATCTTTTCCTCCCGATCCCTATGAGATAAGTACGGGGTTGTAATATATTCCTAGAGTCAGGATTTAAAGCTGGTTCTTGAAACTCTGTTAACAGACTTTCTCACGATAGTTTATGTTCAGTTCCTTAAGTATCTCTGTGAGACTCTCTCACAGGTCAAACAAACCTATAACCATTTGTGCTACCCTTTTCCATGTGTGTTCAATATCCCCTGTTAGATCTATTTGGTACAGGTACCACACACTTCAGCAGTATTCTAGAACTGGCCGCATGAGGGATTTGTAAGCAACTGTGGACTGATTGGACTTACCCCGTCTTCTACCAATAAACGTAAGTAGACATCTTGCTTTACCCATGACTGAACTTACGTGATCATTCTATGGGGCACACCTGAGTCACTTCTACATCTGATGACGACTCTCCATTTGACGTAACATGCTGCATCTTCCCTACCAGAAAGTGCTCAATCCAGTCACAAATTTCACTTGCTGACCCAAGTGATCTTACTTTTGACAATAAGCATAGATGTACAAAACCACATTCTTTTCACAAATTAAGAAAGACTGCATCTACCTTACTGCCTCGATCCAAACCTTTCAGAACATCATGTGGAAAAAGTGAGAGTTGGGTTTCACACGATCAATGTTCTTGAAATCCATGCCAGTTGGCACTGAGGCGGTCATTCTGTTCAAGATAATTCATTTGGTTTGAGCTTAGAATATTTTCTAAGATTCTACAACAAATCAGTGTCAAGGATACTGCATAGTAAATTTGCGGATCACTTCCACCACCCTTCTTGAAGACGCGTGTGACGTGCTTTTTTCCAAGAACTGGGCACGGTTTTTCAGTCAAGGATTCTGTGATAGATTATACTTATCAGAGGGGCTACGTCAGCCGCAAATTCAGTTTGGAATCTAACAGGGATTCTATCAGGCCCTGCAGCTCTATTCAATTACAACTGTTTCTCAACGCCACTGACACCAAAACTTATTTTATTTATCTTTTCAGTGGTACAAGGATTAATTGGGGCAATCCTCCTGGATTTTCCTTTGTAAAGGAACATTTGAAAACAGAGTTAAACACTTCAACTTTTGCTCTGCTACCCTCAATTTCAGACCTTATTTCATTATCTAGGAACTGGACACTAACTTTGGTGCCACTAACAGCCTTTACATACATTCTGAATTTCTTTACGTTCTGTAATTTGACAATATTAAGCTACGGTAGTCATCAAAGGCATCACGCATTGCTCTCCCGATAGCCAAACATGCTTCATTCAGCATCTCTCTATCTATAGCTTTGTGCTTAGTTTTACACCAATTACACAGTAATCTCCTTTTCTTTAGAACTTTCTTTACAGTGACTGTATGCAGTGCAGGTGCCATCTCATTATGGACTCCTCTACTGGATAAATATCTATCCAATGCATGGTCAACTATTAAGTTGAACCATAGGTCTTTTATCTGCTCCTCATCTGTGGTGAGAGTTTCAAGTTCCTCAGTGAGATAGGACACTAATGATTTTTTAAAATCTAGTTTACTGAAAACCTATCTTTCTGCTTGTTTTAGTTGTCCATTGTGTTTTGGTAATTATTGTTGCCACAACTGCATTATGGTCACTGATATCATTTTCGATGGAGACATGCTCAAAAAGGTCAGGTCTATTTGTTGGCATCAGATCCAATATATTTCCATCATGAGTGGGATTCCTAGTTATCTGTTCTAGATAGTTTTCAGACAACATATTTTGTAATGCACAGGATATCTTATCATGCACACCATTAACAAAACTGTAATTTTCTGAATTAATTGTTGAATGATTAACATCCCGACCAATGACTACAGCATGACTGAGGAACTTACTTACAAACGAACTGAGTTTTCTCTAAAGTTTTCAGATACATTAGGAGATTAGTCTGGTGGGCAATAGAAGGATCTAATTATCACTTTATGCTCACCCGCAATACTGAGTCCTGCCCAAACACTCACAAGCAGCTTCAATTTCTACCTCAGTGGGTTTGTTTTTCTTGTCAACTGCGACAAATACTTTCACGAGTACTTCAAACTCTGGTAACATGTTGCGAATGTTTTGGCAGTTTACCACAAGGATTTTAATATTCTCACCTGTAGGAGGCATTTCATTCGATCTTACACTGATATTTATGGATTAACCACAGCTATCGTTATCTGGTTTAGATGGAGAGTCACCCAATCTAAAAAGCCCTTTTATGCATGCATGCACGCACACACACACACACACACACACACACACACACACACACACACACACACACACACACAGCTGCCCAAGTGGCAGCCTCTGATGTGTAGTGCATGACTGACCCATTTAGAGGGACGCTAAAGTTCTCAATCCTGTGGCACAAGGTCAGGAAGTTGCTGCCTAGATTGTCACAGAACCTTCAAAGTCTCTGGTTCAGTCCTTCCACTTGACTCAGAACCAACGGGCCGTGATCAGTTCTGGGGACAATGCTGCAAACTGTGAGCTCTGTTGAAACTCCACGCCAAGGCTGGTCTTCTCAGCCTTTTCTTCCAGTCACTGGAATTACCCAAGAATGACTTCAGAGCCCAGTTGACAGGCACAATTTTTTTCCAACGTGCAGCACAATCTGCAGTTGGTTGCACCCTATTCCCTCAATAGGTGCTGGAATATCCTCTTCAACATGTTTGAATGATGCCCTCAGGCACACACAGTGAGTGCACATGGCGTCTTTTCCTGTCCCTTGCTGCCATTTCCCTAAGGCATACCATCATTTGTCATAAGTTTGAACTACAGACGATTAATAGACCCCTACCCTTTTGCGTTTGCCTCCTCCTGACACTGGACAAAACAGGTTTCCCCAAAACATGTGAAGTGAGTCCCTCTTCCAGCTTCAGTGAAAGACAGCACCTCAAAGTTGTTGGTCTGAGGGACTGGTACAAACCCCAAAGCCCTCCCTGGCCCCTGTGAACCCTGTACACGACACCTAGATCTACCACTGACGTCCCACTTGAAGTCACGTGGACTGGTAATGACAGATCCTGTACTTTCTGCAGAGGAGACAGAATCCACGGGAGAGGATAGTACTTGAGGTAGCTCTGGTGTAGGTACCACACGCACATAACTCTCGGGAACTCTTCCGACACACTGATTTGCAGCAGCTGCCAACAGTTTGACAGCAGTCGGGGCGACTTCCGGCTGCTTACAAACATCAGCTGACTCATCCCGTGTTCGATAACAACATTCACAGTGGGGCTGCATTTTGGCTTGTGCAATGTGTTACAAGGCAGTGAACATGCAATTTAAATTAAGCCTGCTGATTATCTTTTAGAATGAACACTAACACCACAAAAACTTTTATTTTGTGGTTACCAGTTTTGTCAATTTTTTTCCATCTTCAGATCTCCTACCACGATGGTAGGCAGTGGTGGCAAAATGGAGCAAGTGTTACAACTCTTCTACTAATGTCAACTGTTGACGTTAGAGGAGTCGCAACACTTGTTCCATTTACTGCCACCAACTACCATCATCTATGAGGTCTTAACATGGTCAAAAACTGACCAAAAACAACAAAATAAAAGTTTTTTATGGTTTAGACTGCTGATGTTCATTTTAAAGTACTAAGAAAACTGCTGTTCTCCACGAGAAATATTCTCAAAAACTGTTGATTATCTTTTAATCCGCTGAGCTAAACTCTTCCTAATTCCTTATAAGAATTGAAGCAAATACACAAAACAAGATTTCTATTAAAGCAACACAAAAATCTGAGGTCTTCTTCTTCTTCTGTAGTGGTCAATCCAAGGACTGGTTTGCAACAGCTACAATGGCAGCTTGTCTCCATTCTGTGCGTCTTTCAGCTTTTCTCTTCATTTCTTTATAGGTGTTACATCCCACATCTTCCATGATTTGATCCATGTACCTCAGTCGTGGTCTTCCTCTTGGTCTTTTTCGCTCGACATATCCCTCTATGATTGTGTTCAGGAGTCCTTTATGTCTTAATAGATGGCCTGTAAATTGCACTCTTAACAATGAAACTCCAGAAGCTTCTCTTCTCACCTGCTCTTTCCAGAACCACTTCGTTTGTGACCTTGTCGATACATTTTATTTTGAGCATGCGTCTATAGCACCACATTTCAAAAGAATTTAGCTTCTTGTCTTCCTCTGTCCCGAGAGTCCATGTTTCACACCCATAGCATGCCACACTCCACACATATGATTTCAAAAATCTTTTCCTGATTTCAAGGCTGATGCTCTTAGATGTTAAGATGTTTTTCTTCTTGTTAAAAGCAGCCTTTGCTTGAGCTATTTTACTTCTCACTTCTGCCCTGCTCCTTCCATCCCTGGTAATATTACTGCCTAGATAAGTAAATTTATCAACTTGTTCAAGCAGTTCATTGCCTACATGAACTTGGACTTTCACTTGATCTATTTTGCCGCATGCCATTACTTTTGTTTTTGCTTTATTAATTCTCATATTATATTCTTCACCCATAACTTTATTCATTCTATTCAGTAGGACTACAAGATCTTCTTCACTACCTTAGTGTCCGCTGCCTCACCCTTGTAGACTGTGTGATATGCATAAAATTTCTTTTTCTTTAATCACATTTTTATGCAGTTCACAAATTGCAACACTTTCTAAACTTTTCACACTTAGAAGGCTATAAGAGCATGTTCTTTTCCGAACATGTTGCTCACCAAAAAGTGTTTCCGGTAGCTGGAGTCCAAGGATTTTGTTGGTCATGCCTTTTGCATTCTTGTGGTGATATTTCAATACAAACATTCATCCCGTAACACACACTTCTTTATACTCAACTGAGATCCGAAATATCTATTTTTACAGATTTACCTTAAATTTTTTTAAAAATATAATGACATATTTTCGCAAAAAATTTTCTCCCCATTTCATCCCATTAGGGGGTGAATTTCCCAATGGTGAAACACATTTTTTTAATTTCTAACAGAGAAGCCAAATACAAGTTCTCATAGATTTAGTTTTGAAAATGCTTTCATAATGAAATAATTTTGTAAAGCTTTTCAGCCCCTATTTCACTCCCTTATGGGGTTGAATTTCCAAGAACACTGAAAAACATTTTTTTTATTTCTAACCAAGAAGTCAAACATCAATTTTCATAGACATAGTTTTAAAAATGCTTTAACAATTCTTTAATATATTTTCAAAAAAACTTTTGACCACCATTTTACCTCTTAGGAGTCGAATTTCCAAAAATGCTGACACATTTTTATTTGCTTCTGGCTGAGAAACCAAATACCAATTTTTATCTCTCTAACTTCAAAATTGTTCTTAACAGCGATATATTTTTCAAAAACCTTTCATCCCATATTTAACTTCCTCAAGAGTGGAATTTCAAACAATCTCTTCTTAAACAATGCCTACAGCGTAAGATTCACATCTTCTCCATATTCAATTTTCTACCCTTAGCGGGTTGGACTTGGCAATGATGAGCCAGTGAATCATTCTGGCACTATTTCAGTTATTCTTTTTTAAAATAATTTAGTTAAAAAAATCACCCACTATGTCATGCTCTTCGAAGTTAAATTTCCAAAACCGCTGAAACATGTACTTCTTTACTTCTGATGAGAAAACAAATAGGTCTAGCTTTGAAATTGCCTTAACTCAGATACAGCTGTTGTCCTTCTGGAAGGATTTTTTAGTGACGCTTATAACTGCTTGTAGCATTTAGTTATTCTGCTTGCCAACAGATGGCATTAGTATACAGGGTGAAGCGAAATTCGCACACTCGGGCTTCACAGCGCGACTACTCACATGCCAGCGATAAAAAAATGTATGTAACAAAATTTCGTCCGACGAATACAACCGGCAGAAAAAGGACATTAAAGAGTGGCAATCTGGCAACACTGTAACCACACGTATAGTAACTACCCCTGTCACATCATACCAGTTCTACAGTACAGTTGGTGCAGTAGATAAGAGTTTTGGGTTAACATATGGGAGGTCGAGGGTTCGATTCTGGGTTGGGACGCACTTTTTTATTTGCTAATTTCATTCTGACATTTCGTACTGTGATATACACCGTTTCTTAGTTCACATGTATCCTAAATCTACAACATTTTGTGACGCTGAACATTAGAAATATGTGGTTAGACAGATAATAAACAGACAGTTGAAACAAATGACCTGTCATAGGACAGAATAACTACAAAAACATTGTCAGTTTCGAGATGCTAAAGATGATAGCACAGCCCAATAACACAACTGCTTGCCATTTTCTACTACATGTAATACGAGCGCTTAGATGCCGCATATCAGCGACCAGCGACAATAATAATGTCCATACTAATGACTGCATGACCTTCACAACAGAATACGTTGTCGTCAGAACAACAGATGCTCAAAGCGACCTCCCTGCATGTCAAAACATTGTGCAACCCGCCAGATCACACAGCTCTGGTCCCTTCGCAGCAAAGCTGCTTCCACAGTAACAAGAGCAGCATGAACACGCGCTACCAATTCTTCCACATTCATCAGCGGTGTAGAGTACATATGCTCCTTCAGGTGTCCCCACAGGAAGAAATCCAGGCGATTTAGGTCAGGTGAAAGAGGTAGCTGTACAATTGTACCTCCACATACGAGCCATTTCTCTAGAAATGTTGTGTCCAAATATTGTCGCACATTAATCCCAGAGTGTGGAGGTGCACCACCATGTCGGAACCATATCCTCAGCCGAACACGTAGTGGAACATCTTCCCCCACATCAAGCAAATAGTTTGAGAAAAATGCATGATACTTTTGTGCTGTCAATCGGTCATGCAACATGTAGGGGCCCAAACACCTGTTGCCCAATATTCCAGCCCAGGCATTGATACCAGAGCAAACTCGATAGCGACGGTCATGGGTGACGTGCGGGTTAAGCTTAGACCAATGGCAGGCATTGTGCATATTGAAGACATCCTCACGAGTGAATGCTGCTTCATCCGACCATATTTACAGTGTTCACGAAGTCATCGTTGGCTTCCCGTTGTTGTTGTTGGAACCATTCACAGAATTGCATCTGCTGATGGCAATCTGCAGAATGCAAGTGTTGCATCTAAGCATAATGACAGGGGTGCAGCCCATGGTAGAGCAGCACGTTAACGACCTTGTGTTGCTACACTACCTGTACTTCGCTGAGGTTCTTGGTGTATGACCTCCAGAATATCTTCCTCAGTAGCTGAAGTACGGCGAGTCTGTGGAAGGCCTCCATCACAAGATTGTGGAAGAAGAGAACCTGACTCCCGAAGGTGCAGCTCCAGATGACGAAACACACATTTATCTGGATGGTGTCGACGAGGATATCTAGCGGCATATTCACGAGTTGGAACACAAGCCTGGTTATCAGATGCACCAAGGAACAGAGACATATCCACATATTCATCATTTGTGCATGCCATATGTCTGCCACACTGGTTTAGAGGTTTACAATGAGAAAATTCGATATGTGTACGCACGTACATTGGAGTCTGTCACAGGCGCGGTACTCCACTCGCAACTACTCCCTACCTGCTGGACAGCACATGCAGTATAAGCATGTCGTCAGTCCTGCACGCTGTTGCACCTAATATGCATTACCTCTCTGACAGATATGGTTCTGCACGATTCATCCTGACACCGATAATTGTTAAATGTTCAGTTTCGAATTACACTGTTTCCTTAACGGTAATACACATGATGTTTCCACAATTCCATCAATAATAATAATAATAATAATAATAATAATGCATTAACGTATGTACTGAATAGTATGCAGTTACCAGACTCAATGTTCAAAGGCATAATTAATGGGACCATGGTGATAACACATACAAATAGAAACGGAGTTTGGAAATTATTTTCAAAGCAAGTTACTAGTGCTACTAGCCCTAACGAAATGTAATGGACCTCAAGGAGGCAAGAATAATAGTTTGTACTAGTGTATGGGACCACTGGAGAAGGGTACAAAGAAAACAGGTTTTGTATCTAGAAGATGAAGTGGTGCGAATAAATTCACGTCCACGCACATGGAAAGGGCTTCTTTCAAAGCTGAACAATCTTCCGTTTCTATGATTGTAGTACGTAAGTGCAAATGTTTTCTAGAGGAAGTGCTGCAATCGCTGTTGACGATTAAGACGCCAGATACCGTAACACCTGGACTACATTTACCAAATAAAAAACACATACCTCAACCCAGGATCGAACCCTCAACCTCCCACATGCTAACCCAAAACTCTATCCACTGCACCAACTGTACAGCACAACCAATAGCGCCAACTGTACAGCACAACCAATATGAGCTAGCAGAGGTAGTTACCATACATGTGGTCACAGTGTTGCCAAATTGCCACCCTTTAATGTCCTCTTTCTGCCGGATGTACTTGCCGGACGAAATTTTGTGAAAGACACTTCTCTTGTCGCTGGCATGTGGGAATCACACTGCGAAGCCCGAGTGCGCGAATTTCGCTTCACCCTGTATACTTCATCCAGTAGACCCTTTCCATTGCTTCAGACATGATTTAGCTTCCATTGTCAAGTCACACTTATGTGAAAACTTGGTGTACTTAAAATGGATTATCTGCCTGACCTTCTCGTCAACGGGTAAGTATAGCTTCTATGTGCGTATATTTATTAGAGATATAACTATGGACATATTATCTCCGAAGGTTGTATTAGCATACTAAAGGGTGATATAGATATTTTCTTGCAGAATATTACTTCCATGACCATTTATTTAAGCACATCCTTCTAGAAGTAAGTTGGCTCGTTGCATACAAAAATGAGAAACAATGTTTGCTGAGATTCCCATTTCGCTGGGACGTAATTATGTGTGTTTATACAAAATTTTCGCGACAAAGGTTGTCGTTTTAATCACTAACATTTATAAAATTTGTTCTTAAACACGTTTAACATCACATAGGTTTGTTTTTAATTTCTGTAGTTTTTATATCAGAACTGAGAACCCAGGTTTATATTACTTTTTCATAAATTCTCATATAAAAATCCTATTCACAATTTTTTTTTTTTTTTTTTTTTTTTTTTCCCTCTTCGAGCCGCGCAAGCCACACTTTTGAATAGGGTTGCTGTTATTTGGTTATATGAAAATAAAATTCAGCAGTAAGAGTAAATACTATCAGAAGTATCGCTAATATAAGCAAAAAATTACATTTCCTGCACAATTATTTGCAGGGAACAGGTGACATTAGATGAACTTCTTGAAATTCTGGAGAGTACTGATGATGGAATTCCTGAATATGGTTTGGGTGTTGCTTTGTTACCACCCACGAACACTGCAGATGATCAGACAGATGAAGATTCTAGTGATGAAGAAGCACCAACAATTGATAATGTTTCAGCAAGTCAGTTGAAAGCTCCAGCTGCAATTTGCAGTACGGCTATGTCTAAAAACACAGAAATTCCCTCTATCTATACCAATGATGCAGATACTGACATTTCAACAAGTAGAGACACACTGCCTTCCACATCCACTGCTGCAGTATCCTATGCAACACCAAAAAATACACTGCACTAAAACAAAAAAATAAACTAAACCGTCTCGTACATACAACTGGGTAAAACAGACACTTTCACCTACAACCACAGTCTGGTCACAAATGAGTATTGCAAAACATTCACTGAGGTCACCATTAGAATATTTTGAACAATTTTTTGACAATGATCATGTGAGAATGATGGTGAAATACACCAACCAATGTGCAGCGAAGAGGAACCGACTTGAAGATTGCTCTGAAGAGGAAATGAAATGTTTTTTAGCTATTTTGTGTCTTAGTGGTTACGTTGTTCTGCCAAGGATGTCGATAGATGTACACAACATTTTAGCTTCTCATACAATATCAAGATCATTATGTCAAATATTCACGCTTGCGGCAACGATGAACTTGATGGTACTGACATATTTTCTAAGGTTCACGCCTTTACACACATGATAAATGAAAAATGCACAGAACATACGCCTCATATGCAAAATCATTCAGTCAACAGAAGCATGGTGCCTTATTTTGGGTGGCATGGGACGAAACAATTTATTCGAGGCAAACCTATAAGATGTGGGTTTAAGCTCTGGTGTGGAGGACCAAGTAAAGGATTTTAAATGTGGTTTGAACCGTACCAAGGAGCTGGCACACTGCAAGCAAAGTATGTTCACAATGATCTTGGTTATGGAGTAGTATGACTTACACTGACTGGCTGGAAGAGATACCATATAGACTGTATTTTGACAATTTATTTACTTCATTTCATCTTCTGCTCAAGTTGTATCTACGAAACATCCCAGCAGCAGGTACTATAAGAACCAACAGAATTGGTAAAGACTGTCGTCCACAGAAAGGAGAAGATTTGAAAGGAAACCTAAAGGAACATTTCACTTCAGATCGGACAGTTCAGCTAATATATTAGTGGCTTCATGGAATGACAACAGTGTGTTGACAATAGCAACAAACTTTGACACTATATATCCAACTCATCCAGTAATGCGATATTCACATCTGGAAAAAAGAGGGATAATAATTCAACAACCAAGAGTCATCTATCACTACAATAAGTTTATGGGCGGAGCTGACAGAGCTGACCAAAATATTTCACTCTAAAGAATATCTATCAAGGGTAAGAAGTGGTACTTCCCCATAACTGCACATTTTGTTGACATAGCTGAGCACAACGCATGGCAGTTCAACAGGGAGGATGGTGGTAAATTACATCACATGGCATTTTGTCGAAGAATCATCACTGCAATTCTGGAATCAAACTGCCGTGTTGCTACAAAAAGAGGAAGACCATCTAAAATGGGAAAAATTGGGCGCATGCTGGTCCAGGACTCAACTTCAAGAAGTTCTATCTAGATCACGGTGTCCTCATTTTTGTCTGTGAGGGGGTGCACACAGTGGAATGGCTTAAGGACAAGGTGCCCAGGATATTCCCGTAGGAAGATGCGAAGCTAATGGTCAAGACGGCAGTGGAACTTCTTAAGACCGCAAAGGTATCAATACGGGTACCAAACATCCTTAAGGATGTCTCTCCTAAGACGGTGTTCGAGAAAATAGGGGCGCAGAACCCAAAAGTCTCGACAGAAGACTGGAGAGACATCAACCCGAAGGTTGTACAGGAAGGACGAACCCTGGTGGTGGAGGTCAGAGAGAAGTCCCAGAAGGTGATGCGAGAGCAGGACCTGAAATTGTTTTTAGGGTTCCTGCAGGTCACTGTCAGGGTTCTCAAAGGCAATGATGGCAGCAAGATGGAGACTGAAGGTGCTGTAGATTCATCTGCAGCACAGTAAAGGGGCCTCTGCTGTCATGAGCCACTGTCTGGGGAGGCAAGAAATGGATGTGGCGCCGATACAAAAACCCTTCTTATATAAAGGAGGCGTATCGGGCCTCGATGGCACTGGAGGTAAGCTGATTTATGCTAGAAATCTAAGTAACTCCATAAAATGCATCTATGTAATAAATTGAATTTATTTCATGTCAATGAGGATTTCTGCTCCAGGGACCTAGTGACCATTAAAATGCAGCAATGTGAGGAAAGTACCACAAGGGAAATTATTCTGGCCTCAGCATACCTTCCTTACGAAGAAAGCTCTCCTCCTCCCTTGGAGGTGAGGAGACTGATAGAGACTCACCATCGGCAAGGTGACCAACTGCTGGTGGGGTGCAACACCAATGCCCACAACCCAGTGTGGGGCAGCAAGGACACCAACAGTAAAGGTGAGTACCTTCTTGAATTTCTTTTAGCTAACAACTTGGAGGTCCTGAATAGGGCAATGAACCTACATTCAAGAATAGCAGAAGGGAAGAAGTAATTGACATAACCTTTGGTTCCATGATGATGGGTAGCTATGTCAAACAATGGCATGTGGTGTTGGAGCCATCCTCATCCGACCACATGTACACTAAATTCGAGGTTGAAATGGGAATCAGACAGACCATGACCTATACAAATCCCTGGAAAACAGACTGGGAGAAATATGGGAGGGACATTGACTTAGGCTTATCGGAAATTAAAACCTCGGTAAGGAATCCAGTAGGGCTAGAGGAAGTAGCAGAGACTGTTTACCTCTGCCATAGCAACCTCACAGCAGGACAACTGCACAATCACCAAGTAGTGCACAAACAGGAGTGTGCCTTGGTAGAATAATAATTTAGAAATTCAAAGAAAATAGGTACGAAGACTGTTCAACATTGCAAGACGTAAAGGACAATGGGCTAAATATCGTGAGGCCCTTGTCAACTACAACCTTGCAATCAGACAAGCAAAGAAGACATCATGGAAAGCATTCTGTGAGGAAGTGGAGAGCACGTCTGCTCAAGCCAGACTTCACAGAATCCTCACTAGAGTACCAATCAATCCAGGAGGTACGTTGAGGAAGGAGTACGGGGAATAAACAAAGACAGCACATGAGATGCTGGAACTGCTCTTCAAAACTCACTTTCCTCAATATGCTCTGCCGGACAACACAGACCAGAATGTGATTCCGGAGAGACAATGGTTCTCAGGTACTTGAAGAGAGGACTGGGAATCGGCCAAGGAGTGTGTGGACTTCATTAAAATCCAATGGGTGGTGAAAACATTCCAACCGTTCAAGTCACCTGGCCCAGATGGAATTTTCTAGCTCTCCTAAAACAGGCAGGAGAGAAACTCGTAAGAGTGCTATGCAGGTTATTCAGGGTTAGCCTAGCAGTAGGAATCATTCCCAATGTTTGGAGGGCAGTGAAAATTGTCTTCATTCAAAAGCCAGGGAGAATTGATCATACCAAGGCCAAGGATACGAGACCAATCAGTCTGTCCTCCTCCATTCTTAAAACACTGGAAAAACAGGTAAATGTATACAATGGGGAGAGGCGGCTAAGTAGGGCCCCTTTACATTCAAACCAACACGCATATCAACCAGATAAGGAACTCTAAGCTTCATTTATGCTGATGACTGTGCTATCACTACTCAGGCTGACTGTATTGAGACTGTAGAAGATACGTTATCAAAATCTTTGGAAGAATTCACTGTTTACTATCATGAGAATTACTTGAAACCTAATCCTGCCAAGACTCAGACCTGTGCTTTCCATCTGAAGAATAAACAGGCACATAGATCCTTAAATACATCCTGAGGAGGCATCGTACTCTAACATAATCCTACTTCAAAATATGTTGGAGTAACTCTGGATAGTGCACTAACATATAAAATGCATTGCCTAAACACCAAACAGAAAGTGGCAGCCAGAAGTAACATAGCGTGAAAATTGACATGGGGTGCTAATTCATGCACTGTGTGCTCAAGTGTGCTTGCTCTATGTTATTCCACTGCTGAATATGCATGTTCGGTATGGTACAAGTCCAGTCATGCCAGGATGTGGCTCTAAATGAGTCTTGCCGGATTATCACGGGTTGCTTAAGACCTGCTCCTGTGGACAAACCCCCATGCCTCGCTGGCACAGCTCCTCCTGAAATCAGACGTGATGTAGCTGCGAGATACGAGAAAAGTAAGGCCACAACGAAGGAAGCCCATTCACTATATGATCGCCAGCCTGCACATCCTAGGCTGAAATCAAGAAAGAGCTCCTTGACAACTACTGAGGCTCTCCTCGAGAATCCACATGCAGCAAGGATCTCACGATGGTGGGAGAAATGCCGGTATTTGGGAGAATTGATGGCTCCAACGGAAGAACTTCCCCCTGGACATTCGGAGAAGTGGTCAATATGGAGGTCTCTCAATAGATTACGATCAAACACAACGTGATGCAAGACCAATCTGCGGACTTGGGGTTTCTCTGTGGACTCAGTTCTTTGCCAGTGTGGCGTTGAGCAGACTAACAGACATTTCCTTCACTGTTCCTCATCACCAACCACCTGCACCATGCAAGACCTTATGAGAGCTACACCAAATGCACATGAATTGTCCAATTTTTTGTCTTCTTCGGTGTAAAATTATATGTCAACACTTACATATATTTTTTTATATTTCTGTACTTTTGACACGATAAATAAATAACCGGGTAAATCATGTGAGACAGCTCTCCACCAACTCGTTGGGAGGGTGGAGAAGGCACTTCACTGCCAAGAAATGGCTCTCCGCATCTTCCTGGCATCAAGGGGGCCTTCAGTAAGGGCAGCAGAGGTACAGTAATATCACAAATTGAGTCCGCCTTGATGCAAAACACCATTTATTTGTTTATTTCTTTATTATCCCAAACTAGTTTCGGCAACAAATATCACCATCATCAGTGGGATTTTTTTAAATCTTATTTATTGTATACTACAGCATGTTTTAAGCTATTATTGGTGCTGTTTGTGACACATTTTCTGTGCTCTTTTTCTGTTGCCATCTTTTTACTTAGCGAACATCATGTCATGTTCGTTGGATGGTGTGTGGCTGCTTTTTACACAGAAAAACAAAACTTTAGCACTTCATTTCTGATCCAGAATGTTACGCCATCTTGCTGTTTCTTGATCAGAAACATAGTGCTAAAGTTTTGTTTTTCTGTGTAAAAAGCAGCCACACACCATCCAACGAACATGACATGATGTTCGCTAAGTAAAAAGAAGGCAACAGAAAAAAGAGCACAGAAAATATGTCACAAACAGTGCCAATAATAGCTTAAAACATGCTGTAGCATACAATAAATAAGATTTAAAAAAATCCCACTGATGATGGTGATATTTGTCGCCGAAACTAGTTTGGGATAATAAAGAAGTAAACAAATAAATGGTGTTTTGGATCAAGGCAGACTCAATTTGTGATATTACTGTTTTTCTATGCAAACATGGACCAAATGGAAGAGTTCCAAGATAATATTATGGCAGCAGAGGCGCATGACCACTGTATGTAGATGGACCAGGGCCATGCTTAGTGGAAGGCAGGTAGAGGCTAACATGATGACTGAAAAGATGGTAATTAACACCACTAGAGGTTGCCCACAAGCAGGAGTTCTGTCCCTTTTATCGTCGAATCTAGTGGTGAACGAACTCATCGAGAAACTAAATTCCAGACAATGCTACTGCCAAGGATACGCAGATGACCTTGTCATAATAATAATTAGCAAATTTACTGACACAGTCAGAAATATGCACAAGGAGGATTGGAGATTGTGCAAAATTGGTGCATTCAACAGGATCTGAGGGTTAATCCTAAGAAGACTGTTGTGCCATTTACGAAGAGGCATATCCAACACTCAAGTTGGAATCTAAAGCTCTTCGATGAAACTCTACCTGTGAAGGGCATAGTGAAATATTTCGGGGTAACCTCAGATGAGAAACTAACATGGACCCCTCACATTAAGAGTATCTGCTCTAAGGCAAAAATCAGACCAAGGCATTGGGGCAGGGGTGTACAGAGTTCAGCCAAGACTGGAGGGCACCATCTCTCTAGCAAAACTGGCCTCTGTATTCCAAGCTGAAATTACTGCACTCAGGGCATGTGTGGAGGAGAATATGGGTAGGTGCTACATCTGCATCTATTCAGACAGCCAGGCAGCCCTGAAATCACTGGAAGCTCCTGCAACAAGATCTGCAGAATGCCACAGGGCGCTGGTGGAGCTAAGGAGAAACAATAGGGTAAACCTAGTGTGGGTCACTGGCCACTCGAGGATCCGTAGCAACGAATAAGTCGACAGATTGGCCAGGATGGGGGCAACGACTCCATTTATTGGACTGGAATCTGTCCTGACAATCACCAAGGTTACGATCAAACCAGAACTATGGAACTAGCTCAGGAAACAGCACGTAGAATATTGGGCCGAGGTCCATAAACAAACCCACGGTACGGTAATGACGCCCGAGCCATGTTTTAAAAGAAGCTCTGTAGTCTTGGGCCATGGGAATTTCAAAATCTACACACAATGGGTATAATGCAAGAAGACCCTAAATGTAGGATCTGTGATGAGTGTGAAGAAACTGCATTACACCTAATCTTCGAATGCATGGCATTGGAGAGCAAAAGATACAGAATCTTTGGGACAACTAGACCTGAAGAAATTGTGTCTATTAAAAAACTGCTAAAGGGACTCCTTGCACTATTTAAGGGCACTTGTTGGCTTTAGTATATACACAGGGAGCAATACCGCACAATAAACTCAGTTTCAATGCGGGCAGTGGCGGGTTGGACCCAAGCTGTTTTAGCTTCCCTGTCAAAATCAAATCAAATGTAGTGCACTGCCTCACATATCATGTTTCATACTGTTCCACACAAAATAGTAAGGTGGTATTGTTTGAATGCTTAAATAGTGACATTGTGTTAAGTGAATGTATATTCAGCTGCAGTCCTTCCAGAAGGATGGGCAGTTTTTCAAAATCCATGCAAATAAAAATTGTAAAACTATTACGTATATACATGTAAGTTTTATTAAACATAATCAAGCAATTAAATAAAGTTTGTATTAAAACGCAAACAAAAAATAATTCAGCCTCATTTGGGTTAGTAGCAATGTATTTTCAAAAATCTTTCATCCTCTATGTCACTCCCTTAGCGGCGTAATATCAAAAAATTCCTCCTTAAACAATACCCACAGTATAAGATCAACACCCTACCCAAATTTCAAGTTTCTATCCCCAGTGGTTCCAGGTGGGTGGTGATGAGTCAGTCAGTCAGAACATTGCCTTTTATATAGATTTTATTTTTGGCCTAATGGCTCACATGTCTTACCCACCCAACCTCTTCGAAGTTTTATTCTAAACCAACATACCGCATTGCCTTCAGCCTCTTTATTCAGAATGCCTTTCTGCCATTAAGTTAGCCCACTGAAACATGCAAATGTTCACAGTGTGTTGCAAGTGAAGTATTCCGAGTGTCTGAGAGTGTATCAAAGAGAAGCATCAGTTAAATGTGTTCGTACACATGCTGGCTAAAATGCCACACACCTACACTAATTAAGAAAATGCAGATATGGTGTATGTCTACAGCTTTTGTGATGGCAGTGCTCTTCTTGGTACCAAAGAATACCATCAGTGCTTTCTGACATATCAAATTCCTGATCACAGAGTGTTTACCAGTGTCATCGGCACATTGCATAAAACAAATGTTCTTCCAAGTTCCTATTTTTTTCTGAACATGTAGTTCAACAGCCTGCACAGAAACAGCAATACACTATCGAAATGGCACAAGATAGTGCTATTACCATCAAAGGCAAATTTCTGCCCACATCAATTTCCCACGAATGTGTGTATGGCGAACATTACGTACAGAAAACTCGTACCCATTTCACACACAGCATGTTCCAAACTTCATAGTGATGACAATGCCACATGACTTGAATTCTGTCACTGGTTAAATGGCAACTGCCAGTTGCTTCCATTAATACTACTCACTGATGTAGCCACATTAACGTGGAATGGAGTCGACAACACACGTTAACAAACATTGATAGCTGCAGGGAACTCCACATGCTATAGTGAAAAACAATTTGCAAGTTTATTTTTCAATCAGTGTTAGCTCGGTACGATTGGTAACACGTTGAAAGGTACAGTCATTTCAGAAGAGCGAATGGTGGGACATGATACTCGTATTTTTTGGGAAATGCGTTTGCTGAACACCTTGAGGACATTCCTTTGGCCATGCAGATTGCAATCTACTTCCAGTATGATGAAGCCCCTCCACATTTTACCAGACGTTTGAGGGAACAACACAACTGCACTTACCCTAATTGTTGGATTGGTTGTCATAGCACAATTAACTGGCCACTAAGATCGCCACTTTTTGTTTACTGCACTGCATGAAGTACGAGATGTATAAACGAAAAGTGAATATCTTTCTTTCTCATTCTGTACAGTAAGTCTCCCCTGACCCGCGGTTTTGGGTGACTTTCCCAAAATCTACCCCTTTTCCTAGACCTCTCCAGTCCTTTTCCTTCACCCTTCTTCCTTCCCCTTCAACCCTTCTGCCTGAAGGAGGAGCCACTAGCTCCGATAGCTTGCCAATCACATCAGTCTTTCATGTGTGTGTTCTGTCGCCACTTGGTGAGTAGATTTTTTATCTACCCAATTAAATAATTTTATCAATAATTGAATTTTTCAATTGGAACTTTGTAAAATGAATTTTGTAGTTGGTAACTGTTGTGCACGCGTGTATATGTAAACCTGACAATGTATTGAATAACACAGAAAATAAATAACAATGTACATTACATGTGTTCAATCTCAGAAATGTCTATGTGAAACTTTTTTGCTTCAAATGATTGTTCCTGTCATATCCCTCAACACTGTCCATTTCTCCTGGGACACCTTGTATTCAGTACCACATTTCTCTTTTTCAGTAATGTTTCCCTGATACTGTGAATCTACATTTATATTCTCTTTAATTCTTTCATCATTTATTTTACTGCCAACATAGTACGACTCGTCTAATAGGTCCAGTGACTTATTTCTTAATCTAAATCCTTCACTGTTATCGGATGTGATAACACTTCTTTTTTTGTTGTTGCTTTTGTTGATATTCACTACACAACCTACAACCTACCCTCAATAGCACATCCACTTCAATGAATGCTTCTTTTAAGTCCTTTACAATCTCAGACGTAACTCAGAAAAACCATATGGTCCACCCCCCCCCCCCCCCCCCCCCCCCCCCCCGCCCAAAAAGAACTTAAATTCTGTTTCCCAAATTTCTCCTTAGTAGATTCCACTACTGATTACCTTGTATGCAGACTGAATGGCATTGAGGGCAAATAATATAGTTGCAGTCTGGTTTCTGCACAAATTGTGATTAATTTTCACTCACTGTATTTGTTCACTGATAACTTCACAGTTTCAAAGAGTTTATACCATCAATAAGATCAAAGTGTTTCCCAAATCTACAGATGCTATAAATTTGAATTTGACTTTCATCAATCTATTTTCATGGAGTTAGTATTACCTCCCATATTCCTCCACTACTCCTGAAGTCAAACTGACCCTCCCCCGTATTGATTTCTACTAGCCATTCCATTTTTCTGTCGATAATTCATATTAGATTTATTAAACTGCCACTTCCGTTTACGCTAACATCGGTCAGCATGTGGCTATTATTGGTACTGGGATTATCTCGATCTTCTTGAAGTCTTAGGGTGTTATACTTATCCCCATGGAATTCTGTCAGGTATTTTTAGGTTAAGGACACTAACCAGTTTTACCTCCTACACAACAGTTAGTTCCCATATTATTGTTTTGTATCAAACTATTTTCGTGCCCATAAAAGGTCGGACTGTAACATCATCAAACTGCATCCTAAGACCACAGAGTTGCTCCAACATATGTTACTGCAAAAAAGTTGGCAATCAGTCCTCTTTGTTGTGCTAAAGTTGTTTTTGTGCTTTAGAATTTCCATATTAGCTGTACCTGCTAATATAGCAGATGATGATGTCTCCAGCATTAGGAGATAGAATTTTAGGTGGTGGTGCCTTTTTACCAGGTGAGGAGGAGTGCCTGCACTCACTCGTTGCTTGAGAAGTGAGTGCCTGTCGTAAAATGTGGCAGTCAGATGTCAACATGTAATGCGGGGGAGGAGCAATGTGCACTGTCTTCAGGGAAATTACCAAGAATTAGGGCTTCCGCAGCCTTGGATGCCAGCATATATACCTATGGCACACTGCTTGAAGATAACAGCTCATTTTAAACCCATGTAAAGTGGCATGAAGGACAGGTTAGGAACTTCAAAGATCGGACACACCGACACGCATTTACAACACGTCAATGAAAGATGCCTAGCTACAGTTAGAATTTATAGGCCTACAGTGTTTCGGGCAGTTGTGCGGTAAGTTTCATAATAAAATATGTCTCTTAGCTTTTTACAAAAAAATGCTAAAGATAAATTTCCAAGTGTTTTCAAGTTTACACCTACGGCTATGTCCACACTTAGACCTACATACTTCTGCAAGCAACTTTCTTTTCACAACAAAGAGCATGAAATCTGCCCACTGATGCTAACTAATAAACTTCGGCTCAAAAGCTTATTTTCGAATCAGTAGTGCTCAGAAAGTTACAGCAGACATTAATGCTTTAGCAAAAAGCAAAATAAGTAGTATTTATTGATAACCAATGTTGTTATGTTTAATGTGTGAACAAAATAGTAATCAAATACCAGCTGATGCCAATTTAAACTCGCTCTGAAAACAACATTCATCATAAGACTGCACCAATCTTAAGGAAAATCACATTTTGTATCTATCCAGCCCCCGTGATTTGCTTCACCAATTAAAATAAATGAAAGTTTTACTTCATTGTCATTTCTCATCAATGAAACTGTCTTAAAAAATAAAGTTGCCAGGAAAAGTATTAATCAGCCATTGTGAAGCAATACATTCCTGTAGAACCAACGGTAGTGGCCACAGAACAGACTCGCTGATGACAGTTTATCGTGTGCAGCTACCTTGTTCCAATTATTACTTTGCAGCAGTAGTCATAGAGAGATGTTCAGTTGCTCAATGACACAGCACGAGTGTGAGCCAGCTTACATGATCAGATTGGTGAACAGGCCTGCATTACACATGATGTAATGCTGATATTATTCAAATCACAATGGATGAAAATACTAGTTCTGAAGGCCTGCATTATATTATTGTTTCACTTCTAATAAATTGCTGCAAACACTACGCTCAAACTTGGTCATCGAGTGGACACTGATCGAACTGCGAAGTGGTCCAAGTCTACCGCAAAGCAGCCCAACTTTGATATAAAGAATGTCATTTGGAGCTCAAGCAGTAGCACCTGAAACATGCAAGTACGTCAGCATGTGACATATTGGGAGAGGGTGACAGGACAGAGGAAGGGGAAACTGAGGTGGAGGGTGCGGGGACATTGGGCTACCTGAGACTGAGGCAGGTACAAATACAGAAGTGGGGCATGTGTTGTAGTGTAGTGTAGTGTAGTGTAGAGCACTTCAGAAGAAGATGGTGGTGGAAAGAAGGATCCAGGTGGCTCAGGTTGTGATGCAGCCATTGAAATTGAGCATGTTGTGCTCCGCTAGATGTTGTGACACTGGGTGACGAACTGTGTTCTTGACAACAGTCCCATGGTGGCCATTCATCCTGGTGGACATACCAGCGTAAAACGCTGTGCAGTGTTTGCAGCAGAGTTGGTATATGAAATGGCTGCTTTCACAGGTGGCCTGGTCTCTGATGGGGTAGAAAAATCATGTAACAGGAATGTTGTAGGAGGTGCCGGGTGGGTGGATAGGACAGATCCTGCACGTTGGCTTGCCACAGTGATGTGATCCCTGTGGAATGGGGCTTGGAGTAGGCTCGGCATAGCAAAAAATGTTCAAATGTGTGTGAAATCTTATGGGACTTAACTGCTAAGGTCATCAGTCCCTAATCTTACACACTACTTAACCTAAATTATCCTAAGGACAAACACACACACACACACACACACACACACACACACACACACACACACACACACACACTCCCATGCCTGAAGGAGGACTCGAACCTCCGCCGGGATCAGCGATCAGCGGCACAGTCTATGACTGCAGCGCCTTAGACCGCTCAGCATAGCAATCGACAAGGATGGTACATAGGTTGGGTGGGCGACAGAACATCAGTTTACTACGGAAGGACGCTGGATAGTATGTCCTGCATTTCAGATCAGAAAGAGATAATCTAAGCTCTGGCAAAGGATGTGTGTGCACCCCTTTGTGCCTAATTCTTAGGGTGGTGGGAGGATTGAAGGTGTGTGAGGATATGGTATGCGTAAACTGTTTCTGGACTTGGTTTGGGGTATTGTCTTCTGTGAATGCCTTTGTGAGGGTCATGGTACGATAGTGGTATGAACTGGGAGGGGCAAGGTTCAATGTTGGGACTTGGTTGCCTTTGGTTGGAGGCATTGGTGGCAAAGATACCTCATTCCTTAATTCATTATTTCTTTCCTTCTGCCTTGTCCCACCTCACGGGGGGTCGGCCGTGTTATTACGGATTTGGCAGTGTTAGTTGCAGAGGGTGGTGGGATGCCCTTTCTGTCGTCACCCCGAACCCCCCAGAACATAAGTAGTGTACCCCAGCTGTCTGCATCTAGTGTAGGCCGTGGAATAGTGCGAATGTTTTCAAATGTCTGAGAGTCATATAACTGAGGCCAAACGTGGGGACCAGCCCGGTATTCACCTAGCGGGATGTGGAAAACCGCCTAAAAACCACATCCAGGCTGCCCGGTATACTGGCCCTCATCATTAATCCGCTGGGCACATTCGAACTGGGGCCGGCGGGCCTAGTCGAGTCCAGGAAACAGCGCATTAGCGCTCTCAGCTACCCTGGCAAGTCTATACCTTGTTCCTTAATTGCTGTCTAAAAATGGTATCCCTCCCCAACACCCTAACTGTAAAAATCCCCTTCTCTGGATTCCACCTCTCCTTTAACAACAATCTTTACCTTTTCAGATTCCACCAGTCCCTATCCCTCATGAATGTGGTACCATAAAAACACCTCTCCATGGCACAGGCACTCCAGAACCATCTCTATTCACTCCAAAAGACACTATTACTGTGTAATCCTCAATGCATACACATCTCTGAAATAGGAACCCTTGCACTCCAACTTTCATAAATTGCCCAACGTACCGACATCCTACCACACCTTGGGGAACCACTATCCATCAACATTCATCCTACTTACAGTGCCCACATGTCAACCCCTCATGGTACCCAGATCCTGCCTAACTGAGTTCTTCAATTTACCACATCCTCTGAAACTCCCCACAAAAGACAGCCATACACAATCTGAAAACAGATCCAGACCTAATCAATGATCCTCACTTAGGAGAAAGGCTTTGCCATTATCATAATGAGTTGTATTGGCTACCAGATGGAAGGCCTCTGCCAACTGTCTGATTCCTCCACCTACAAGCTCTGCCAGAGTGATTCCATCCCGGAAGTCCAACACAACCACTAATACATAAATCCATAAGTCCTTCCCAGAACCTGTCACCTGGGTCTGCCTTCCTCCTCATCCCAACACCCTGCAGCACTCCTACTTTCTATGTGCTCCCCAAAATCCAGAAACCCATCTGGTTGCCCCAGTGTAGCTGGCTGTTGTGCTTCCACTGAAAGAACTTCCATTCTTGACCAACGCCTCCAATCGAGTGCTCAAAACCTAGCTTTCCACATCAAAGAAACTAATCACTTCCCACCATCTCCACCCCTTTACCTCCGGGATTCCTATTTGTCATTGTTGAGGCCACCTCCCTACACACCAATATCTATCATCCCCTTCAGACTCCAAACCCACTACCACATTCCTTAATCGTTTTACCAACCATTTCCTGACCCACAACTACTTTTCCTTTGAGGAGAAGGTTCACAAACAATACCACGGCATACGCATGGGCACTCACAAGCCATCCTCCTATGCCAACCAGTTTATGGCTTATCTAGAGGAGACCGTCCCAACCTCCAACATCTCCCAAACCCCCAATCTGGTTCAGGCTCATTGGTGATATCATCATGATCTGGATTCAGGGCTTTTGACACCTCATCCTCATTCCCTCACAACCTCAACACCTTTTCTCCCATCCATTTCACCTCATCCTCTTCTACACAAGGCACCACCTTCCTGGACGTCGATCTAGACCTCTCCGATGGGTCCATCTGCACCTTTGTCCACGTTAAACATCCTAACCACCAACATAACCTATATTTTGACAGCTGCCATCCCAAAAAGTCTCTCTCACACAGCCTAGTCATTCATGGATAATGTGTCTGCAATGATAGTGATGAGAACTCCCTTGCCCAGTATGTTGGAGGTACCACAAAGCCATTCACAAACAGGCAATGCCCCCCGAAACATAGTCCAGAAAGAAATATCCCATGCCATATCCCTAAACACCCCAATGTCTCCCACCACCACTACATCTTAACAAAGATCCTTCCCATAGCTCATAGAATGGTGTTCCATCACCTACCCAATCTACTCAACATACTGGTCTATCACTACACTACACTACACCACTCCCACTCCCACTCCCAACCCCTTGCCACAGGCATCATATCCCTGTGGCAGACCACACCGCCTACTCCAGTCCTGTCACAGTCTTTTCCTGCCCCATTAGATGTTGGGCCACCTGTGAAAGCAGCATGTCACACACCAACTCTACTGCAAACACTGCACAGTTTTTTATGTTGGTACGACTACCAACCAGCTCTCCACCAGGATGAATGGACACTGCTAGACTGTTGTCAAGAGCATAGTTGACCTCCCGTCCCCATGCCCTATACCCAATGGTATCCCCTGGCTGTGTCCTGTCACCCCCTCCCAATTCACACCTCCAAATTGCCTTCGGCATATGCCACTTCCCATGAGCTACAATCGTGCCATCCTTCCCTCCTGCATTACTAACTGGCCAACTGGTTGTCTCCCTCTGAACTGCAAGCCAGCCACCCCAGTCCCTTTCCTTACCTCCTGGGAGGCTGTTTGCTGAGTAGGCTCCTCTAAACCAAAAGCCAATACTTGTTACAGTTATTTTACAAGGTAGTTTTCTCATGACTCACACTGTTGAAAATGTAAATGTGGGATGTGCTCCTTTAAATAAGTACCACTTTTAAACACGCTAACTGCAGAGCTGTGATCGGTGATCTGTGCATGTACGCTGAGCTTCTACACCTAGCTTATTCAGAATGCCTCAAGTAATTGAGAATTCCACCAAGAGTAAAAAATGCCTGGATGACACATTTCTTATACACAAAAGACGTGAAAATGTTTGAAATTCATCACGAGATTACTTAATCTTTTGGAGAAAACATCACAAGCACTGCAATAAGAAAATGGAATGGAATGTTTAAAGATGGCTAGTCTCGATAATGGCCCCAATTTGGCAAGGAAGAGTGTCCTCAAGTTTCTTTGCATATGCCGTATCCAGTTGCAGTCACTCATTGATAATTACATCTTACTGAGTAAGAAAACTGCAGGGATGTTGAGTGCTATGTTTCACCCGATGTGCAGCAACAAAGAAGATGAATTTTTAGGCCAAATCATTACTGGCTGCTCATGTCATACCAGAATCTAAAAAACAATATGTGGAACAGGGACACTCAGTATCACGAAACAAAGCAAAGATGACATTCTTTCAAAAGATATAAGGTTATCTGCAAAAATTGTTTTATTTGAGTTGTGTTGATTAAATTCACTCACAAGTTTGTTTCAGTGCAATGGTCATTTTCCAGTGATCCTGTAGAGATGTCATCATTGTTATAGTATGCCAAGATGGCCACCGAGTAAGTGACGCCAGAAACCATTTCCAGAAAGTTAAGTGATTTAGACAGGAATATAATTTAGTTTAACGCCGACAACAAATTAAATACGTGCATTAGTGTATCGTTTAGTCTTGCCATTAAAGGTTTGACTTTTCTTTGCGTATTTTTTCAGAAAACACGAAAAGATCGTAACTTCGCGAAGTCGCGCTTAGACTTAAATTTTGTAAACGTGTTTGTTTCTTGTTTCACGGTAATTTAACCAGTTTCTCGGTAACAAATAAGTAAACTACCGTAAATAGCGTATAACTTCATTGTTGTAATACAGATTTCAGAAAAACAGCATAACTTTATATCAGAAACTTGCCTATATACATTTGTTTATAGGCCTAATTCTCGTAACGTTTTTGGAGAATCAAAGTTAAAGTATCTTGTTTAATTGTCCTTTTTTTTCATTCCATCGAGTGAAATATATAATAAATAGCGTATACCTTCATTTTTTTAATACAGATCTCAGAAAAACAGCGGAATTTTAAATCAGAAACTTGCTTATATACATTTGTGAATAGGCTTAATTCTTGTAACGTCTTTTTTGATTTTCGGTAATTTAATTGATTTATTCTAGCTAAAGTATTATTTTTGCCATGAGTGAGAAGTGCCTGACTTGCCGTAGAATTGTTAGTTCCGGGGTTTGGTGTGATGGATGTAGTAGTTTTTTTCACTGGGGGGACTGCAGTGGCGTGGGTGTTGGGAAAGTGGATCAGGCTCATCAGTGGTTATGTAGGATTTGCAGCAGAGATAGGAAGATAGTGGAACAGGAGGGGAAAATTGCTGCCCTTCAGGCTGAGCTAGATCAGGCTAGGGAAGATCTGGACAGGTTAAGGAGGGAGAAGGGCAAAGAGAGGTGGGAAGTGGCAACAGGTAGCAGAAGGAATAGGCCTAGAACTAAGTCTGACAGTTTTGTGGTGAATGTCAAAAATAAGTTTGACCTGTTGCTTCAGTTAGAAACTGATGAGCCTCAAGCAGAGGTAGGTGTAGACAGGACACAACAAATTTTCAATAGGAAATTGAAAAAGAATGTAGGAAAGTAATCGAAAAGGAAGAAAGTTTTGTTGTTAGGCAGTTCTCATGCCAGAGGTGTAGGCCAACTTCTGCAGGAGGAATTAGGACCAGAATACCAGGTCACAAATTTTTTCAAACCAAGTGCTAGTCTGGATCAGGTGACAGAGGATTTAGGTTCACTCTGTAAAGGATTTACCAGGGAAGACACCGTGGTTATTGTGGGAGGGCCAGGGAACAGCATCGACAGAGATCCTGGGTACAGTATAGAGTGTGACCTGGTAAAGATTGCGTCGGCATCGAGACACACCAATGTTGAATTTGTATCTGTCCTGAGACACCATGACCAGCCTCATTTGAACTCTTCTGTTGGGAGAGTTAATTTGGAGTTGGAACGGCTGCTTGGGTCGGGTGCGGGGGCTCATATTGGTGTGGTTCCTGTTGATTATCTCAGTAGGTGGGACTATACCAGGCACGGCCTACATCTCAACAGAAAAGGGAAGGGGAAACTGGCTGGGCTAATAGCAGGAAATTTAAGGGGGGGAGGCACTGCCATGAATGGTAAAATACCAGTGGTTACAGGTGTTGGAGCAGCACCTTTTTTAGGATAGGTAAGACAGAAAGATGTCAAGTTCTACGAGAGGTCAGGATTGAAACAAATCTTCAGTTTAGGAAAGAAATTAAACAGCACAATTCTAGCACTTTTGATAACCAATCACAGCTATCAATTATAAATTTTCACCAATCACCAGAAATTTTACCTCCACCAAGTTGTATCTCAGTCCTAGGTAATTCCATTGATGAATTAAAGTCACCCAACCAGTTGACATAATCTGCCTCTCTGAACACCATGTGACCACTGGTATAGGAACTAGGCCTAAGCACAATGAGAAACTCAGACAGGAGAGTGCTGCAAATGTTAGAATAAGGAAAGGTTCTCATAAAAGTATAATTAAAAATAATGTAAGTATATTTCATCAAAATATTGGGAGTTTAAAGAATAAAGTAGATGAGCTTCTGGTTTGTTTAGAAGATTTAGAAGCTGAGAATGAAATAGATACACTATGCCTGTCTGAGCATCACATTGTTACTGATATGGATAAGGTAAATGTAAGTGGATATAAGCTCTCTGCACATGTAATGAGAGAAAATATGGAGAAAGGAGGAGTTGCCATATATGTCAAAAGTTATCATTGTGCAAAAAGTATAGAAACAAAGAAGTTTTGTGTAGAGAAACATATAGAAGCATGTGCCTGTGAGCTTAAATTAAATAAAGGCACATTTATAATTGTAACTGTATATAGGTCCCCATCAGGAAATTTTCATCTATTACTGAAAATTTTGGACTCCTTGTTGTGCTATCTGTCAGACAGGGGGAAGAAAATTATTATTTGTGGGGACTTCAATGTAGATTCTCTGAAAGAGGGTAATAGGAAAAATGACCTTGAAGTATTACTCGGTTCTTTCAATTTGACACCCGTTATTGATTTTCCTACTCGGGTGGTAAAGGATAGCAGCTCACTGATAGATAACTTCTTTATAGACCAAGATAAGTTTAACCAGATAAATGCTCAGCCTGTTGAGAATGGTCTTTCTGATCATGGTGCACAGCTAGTTACAATATATGACATAGCTCCATTCAGCAATACTAAACAGTCCTCCAAAGTAGTACGTTCAGTCAACGATTTAACAATTGCAAATTTCAGGGAAAGCCTACAGCAGATAGACTGGGATGAGGTGTACCGTGAACCTGATGCCAATTTAAAATATAATTTATTTCATGACATTTTTGTAAATGCATTTGAAAACTGCTTGCCCAAGAAAATAGTTAAATATACTCGTAAGAAACCTTGTAACAAACCATGGCTTACTAAGGGTATAAAAATATCTTGTAACCGGAAAAGGGAAATGTATCTGACAGCAAGAAAGAGTAGTGACCCAGAAACTATCAAAAATTATAAAAACTACTGTGTTATATTAAGAAAAGTTATTAAAAAAACCAGGAGTATGTGTATCATGTCTGAAATCAGCAACTCTGATAATAAAATTAAAACAATTTGGAATATTATTAAAAGAGAAACAGGTCAACCAAGAGCAGAGGAAGACAGTATCACCATCAAATTGAATGAAAACTTTACGAACAAAAAGTCAGAAGTTGAAAATATTTTTAATAATCATTTTCTAAATGTTGTGGATATAGTAGGATCCAGGTGTTCATTAGAAGATGCTAGGCTGTTAATGGAAGAGGCCATACCTATGCAATTTGATACAATTGAAATCTCACCCACTTCTCCCTCTGAAATTAGGAAAATAATAAACTTGCTCAAAAGCAAAAACTCACATGGAATTGATGGCATTTCCAGCAAAATACTAAAAGCTTGTTCTCAACAGATAAGTAAGATTCTCAGCCACCTGTGTAATAGCTCTCTGCAACAGGGCATTTTCCCTGATAGACTGAAATATGCTATTGTTATACCTTTGCATAAAAAGGGGGATAGATCTGATGTCAACAATTACCGTCCAATCTCCCTTCTAACAGCTTTACCCAAAATTTTTGAGAAAGTAATGTATTCAAGAGTAGCTTCACATATCTGTAAAAATGAAGTACTAACAAAATGTCAGTTTGGTTTCCAGAAAGGTTTTTCAACAGAAAATGCCATATATGCTTTCACCAGTCAAATTTTGAATAATCTGAATAACCGAACACCACCCATTGGGATTTTTTGTGATCCCTCAAAGGCTTTTGATTGTGTAAATCATGAAATTCTGCTAGACAAGCTGAAGTATTGTGGCATGAGTGGGACAGTGCACAAATGGTTTAATTCGTACCTAACTGGAAGAGTGCAGAAAGTTGAAATAAGTAAATCTCGTAACATGCAAAGATCAGCACATTCCTCAAACTGGGGAACTATCAAGAATGGGGTTCCACAAGGGTCAGTCTTGGGTCCTTTGTTGTTATTATTATATATTAATGACTTGCCATTCTATATTCATGAAGAGGCAAAGTTAGTTCTCTTTGCTGATGATACAAGTATAGTAATCACACCTGACAAACAAGAATTAACTGATGAAATTGTCAATACTGTCTTTCAGAAAATTACTAAGTGGTTCCTTGTAAATGGACTCTCACTGAATTTTGATAAGACACAGTACATACAGTTCCGTACAGGGAATGGTATGACGCCATTAATAAATATAGACCTTAATCAGAAGCATATAGCTAAGGTAGAATATTCCAAATTTTTAGGTGTGTCCATTGATGAGAGATTAAATTGGAAGAAACACATTGATGATCTGCTGAAACGTTTGAGTTCAGCTACTTATGCAATAAGGGTCATTGCAAATTTTGGTGATAAACATCTTAGTAAATTAGCTTACTACGCCTATTTTCACTCATTGCTTTCATATGGCGTCATATTTTGGGGGAATTCATCACAGAGGAATAAAGTATTTATTGCACAAAAGCGTGTAATCAGAATAATAGCTGGAGTCCACCCAAGATCATCCTGCAGACATTTATTTAAGGATCTAGGGATATTCACAGTAGCTTCTCAGTATATATACTCTCTTATGAAATTTGTTATTAACAACCAAACCCAATTCAAAAGTAATAGCAGTGTGCATAACTACAATACTAGGAGAAGGGATGATCTTCACTATTCAAGATTAAATCTAACTTTGGCACAGAAAGGGGTGAATTATACTGGCACTAAAGTCTTTGGTCATTTACCAAATAGTATCAAAAGTCTGACAGATAACCAACAAGTATTTAAGAAGAAATTAAAAGAATTTCTGAATGACAACTCCTTCTACTCCATAGAGGAATTTTTAGATATAAATTAAGAAAAAAAAGAAAAAAATATTTAAAAAAAAAAAAAAAAATAAAAATAAAAAATAAAGAAACACAAAAAATAAAGGTGTTATATTAACTTAAGTATGTTGTTAAATTAACCTAATTATGTCATGTATTAGAAAATTCGACTCGTTCCACATCATTACGAAATATCGTATTCATGATCCATGGAACTAGTATTAATCTAATCTAATCTAATGTAATCTCTAATCTATGTATTTTCTATATAATATTACATTATATTATACTAACATCTAGGTGGAATGACATCCACAATGCATCTTGGAGGGAGTTTTCTGTCTGGTAAAATGCATCATTATGAATTTTGTAGTTTCTTTTGTATTGGAAAATATATTACTTTTTGACAGTTAAGAAATGGTGATTGAGTTTCAGAGACTGTAAATTAAATAACGGAAATCACAGATTGCAATATCAACATTATTATGAAAAGGAGAGATTGCTACTCTCCGTAAAGATGACAAATTGAGTTCCAGACAGGCATGACAAAAAGACTGTTACATACAAGTTTCCAGCCAAATCATTCTTCAGAAAAGGAAAAATGCACACAAATTCTCACAAGCACACCTCTCAATGCATTATTCAACTGCTCAATTTGCACAGCTCTTTCTCTTAAATAGATAATCCAATTCTTTAGAAATTTTAATCATTTGTTTGTGTATATGTGTACATCACTAATTCCAATTTGCGTCCCATTCTGATAACTCCTTTGTGGTGTCTTTTTTGTCTCAGAATGTACTCCACTTTTTCACTGTGCTGTGCCAATTTATTTTGGCTCCTCACGCGGCCCTGATACAGTATTGTGGCACGTGGATTTCAATGAGTTGCAGAAAAAAAAAAGAATTATGCAGCCCTTTCACAACCTCCCCCCTCACCTTCCACAGTCATAATTAAAAGCTCCGTGACTACTACTCATTGGCTGATTGCCTAAATATCTCACACAACCATAACGATGATGATGATGATGATGATGATGATGATGATGATGATGACAACGATTTCAAAGCGGTACTCTGCCAGTGCTTGGCTAATTAGACAGCATATTTTTATGGGAAATGGATTCAAAGCTGGTTATCATTATAAATGCCTTAGTACTGGTAAGAATATAATAGAGGGAAACATTCTACGTGGGAAAAAAATATCTAAAACCAAAGAAGCTGTAACTTACCAAACGAAAGCGTTGATATGTTGATAGAGACAATAAAAAACACACACACAAATTTCAAGCTTTCTCAACCCAAGGTTGCTTCATCAGGAAAGAGGGAAGGAGAGGGAAAGACGAAAGGATGTGGGTTTTAAGGGAGAGGGTAAGGAGTCATTCCAATCCCGGGAGTGTAAAGACTTGCATGTGTGTGCATATGTGCGGATGGCTGTGTGTGTGTGTGTGTGTGTGTGTGTGTGTGTCCTTTTTTCCCCCTAAGGTATGTCTTTCCACTCCCGGGATTGGAATGACTCCTTACCCTCTCCCTTAAAACACACATCCTTTCGTCTTTCCCTCTCCTACCCTCTTTCCTGACGAAGCAACCTTGGGTTGCGAAAGCTTGAAATTTGTGTGTGTGTTTTTTATTGTCTCTATCAACATACTAACGCTTTCGTTTGGTAAGTTACAGCTTCCTTGGTTTTAGATATATTAATACTGGTAAGTCTACACACATACTCCACAAGGTACTGTGCGGTGTGTGGTGGAAGGACATCGCACCATTACGGGCCATTTCCTTTCCTGTTCCATTTGGCTCACTACAATGACGGTGTTCGGCTGTTTCCCTCCACGCTCTACACGGGGTCCACAAGTTGAGCTCGAGGGAACAGCCAGACACGTCCCGGGCTACTGGCGCAGCCAGACTGCACAGCAGTCACTTAGCCACGGCGTGAGTAGAAGGCCGGGCAGCCAGATGCCAAAGTAGCAGATTCCAGCACCGGTACTGGCACCGACCCACACACACGTGAGCCACGCGGCACCGTCAACGTTATCAGCGGAAGGCCTGCCGTGTACCTGTGATGCAGTAAAGTCGGTGACACACTCGCCGGTATTTCTCTGCATGCTTCGGCACGAGTTACCCCTCTCTCCCTAACCGTATCTCCCTGACATTCTAACAGATTTCAATCCCTGAGCTGAGGGGATTGTAACAGCCGGATCATTTACCGTATTTACCCGAATCTGAGCTACACTGGAATCTAAGCCGCACCTGAAAAAAGAGACTCAAAATCAAGGAAAAGAAATTTTCCTGAATCTAAGCCGCACCTGAAATTTGAGACTTGAAATTCAAGGGGAGAGAAAAGTTTTAGGCCGCACCTCCAAATCGAAACGAAGTTGGTCCATTGTAATGTGAGACACAATTTAGGTCGAATGAATGACGATAAAGCCACACTAGTTTGGTTCGAGTCGTAAGCTTAACAGTTAAGTTTTAACAAGCAGCCATTGCTATGTGTCAGGCGCTCCAACCGTATTTACACGGGTACCCTTCCTTTGTCACGTGCTTCGTCTGGTTTGAATCAATTGCTTATTTTTCTTTAATCTGATAAGTGCCGTTCTCTTTGTTATAGGTGTTTACGTCACTCTAAGCTGAAAATGCATTACTGTACTGTGTCATGCATTGTTTGTCGCATTCTGATAATGAGTGTTTACGACCTGTCGCCGCTCGCAGCATGGCTCGCTTGTGTGTGCGCTACTGCCGCTAAAAAAAAAGAGGAATCGTCTCATTAGAGAAACAATGGCAAGAGACTGCTATTTGTTGTTACTTACACTGCTGCTTTCTTTGATAACGATCAACAAGAACCAAATAATAGACTGCTTATGATAGAAGATGTTCTGAATGAGAGTTTAGCGAAAATTTTTCTCCATTTGAAAATCTTTGCAGACACCTCTTTAGTACATTACATTCTGCACAGAAATTAGAGTCATCATAGATTTAAAAATCTAGTCAATTGCCGTGCTTCATTTCTGACTGTATCACTATTAGGTATAAGAATAATACGAATATAAACATGACACGATATGCATATTCTTCCGTGTTTGCTGTTGTCTCACTCTAGTTTTGTAGTTTATTAGGCAGACAGGATTTAAATGAGATAGCAGCAAACACGAAAAGAATACATGGCAAAACGTTCATATTCGTATTATTCTTATGGTGAAGAGAACACTGCATGTGGTTCACAATTCATAAAAGTTCCTGTTAGCAACCATCTCTTCTCACAGATAGGAAAAAATTCAGAACGTAGAGTTGTCAGTCGGATTTTCATAGTACATTTAAATACTGCTACATTTGAAGATGAACAATACGGAATTTGTATTTACTTCGTTGGATAATGTATGAAAATGCAGTGGTCGAAACTCGGGGCAGAGAAAAAAAGCTCGTCTTCCAGCTTTTTTTTTTTTTAATTTATTTACTGATGCAGGGGTTTTGGCGCCAGTATTTATCTTTGTGCCTGCAAAGCATGCGTGTGCAGCACTACATATATTCGATGGCAGAAGTTAGTTGTGGCGGCACCTACCACCATTTTTCACAACTTCCGCTTACTTTGCACTTGATTCTAAGCCTCAGGCGGTTTTTTGGATTACAAAAACCGGAAAAAAGTGCGGCTTAGATTCGAGTAAATACAGTATGTATACAGAAAATAGCTGCGGTCCTGTCTCACTTCCCTAAGGCACTGCTGACAATATCCTCGTCTCTGACAAACACTCGCCGTTGAGGGTAACGTATTGGGTTCTGTTATTTGAGGAGTTCTGAGCCACTCACATATCTGGCAAGCTTTTCCGTAAGCTGAGACCTTTGCTAACAGTTGGCACTGGGTCAAATGCTTTATGAAAATCTAGACACTAAATTGAAGAGCAGATTAAAGTATAAAGTTTCATTTAATAACAAAATTTGTTTAAAAAATGCAGTTGTGATTGTTTAGCATAAAAATGGTACATACATAAATCATTTGAAACCAAAATTCATACATATTTTTACAGAAATAGATATTAAAATGTAATATGAGGGCATACCTCATGAGTTGCAAATTCCTTCTGCCACCTGTCCGGTTTCCAGAAATCAACATTTTGAAGACCAGTATAGATTCCTACAGACAGATCCGTGTGACGTCGTATATACTCTGCCTGTTGTCCCACCAAGGCCACAGTATTGGCAGCAAATACAGCAACTTTCCTGTCTGGGTCACTGTACAAAGAAAACGTAGTCACTGTTAGCCACATCTTCAAATAACTGATGTAGGGGAAAAAAGTTTATTCGTGATCTTCATTGTTTTATAGAATTACACTGCTGTCATTAAACAGTTTTTTAAATCTATATCTACATTCATATTACATAATCCAACGTACAGTTCGTAGACCATTGCTAGTCATTCACTTCCCTACTATCTTCACAAACTGAGCAAAGTCCGCAAAGTTTAGAAAGATAGACGCATCTGATAATGATCTAACAGACTGAAACCAGTTGTAAAAAAAAAAGGGAAAATTCTGTGATTAAAGACTGTTTTTAATTCCACAAGTTCTGAAAAGGGATTACCAGTACACCTTTCTGTGAGCTGTAATCCCTAAATAAGTTGACATGTCACAATTAGCAGTCACCAAATAAATGTTAATGGAACTTCTTTATTTTCATAACTATTTCAGGTGTGGCCCATCATCAGATGACCTGCTACATTAATAACACATTTTTACATATCAAATGTGAACACATGCAGCAACTTATTTATACAGGCACAATGAATTGAAACCAAAATACATACATATTTTTTACAGAAATAGATATCACAATGCACTTCGAGTACATCAAGTGACAAAGAAGTCTTTCGACTTCAAGAAGTCACTATATCGATAAAAGGGCAAAAATGGTGATTTGGCATATATCAAACAATGGAAACTCCGGGTAGGAGTATCAACAATGTAGGAAAAGACAGAAACCTACATACTGCAAAGAATACACGTCCAGTTGCAGACAGCCACAATTAAAAAGATACTCAATATACACTTTCAGCCACAGCCTCCATCAGTAAAACACACACACACACACACACACACACACACACACACACACACACACACACACACACACACTCTTCACGCACAAACGACCGCCAACTGCGACATCTTGGGCTGGAATAAAACATCACGTGGGATGCAAGCAGTAATCTGGAAAGGATGGGGAAGGAGAAGGGGAAGGGATAGTAGTGTATGGATGGGGAGAGAGACAAACACTGACTGGTAGTGTGTGCAGTGACCAGACTGCCAAAAGGCACAGCGTCAGGAGGTTGGGGGGCAAGGAGGTGGGAAAAGAAAGGAGCAGAAAAGGAGAGGAGTGGGGAAAGATGGGGAGATGCATTGGCAGAGATCTGCAAATAAACAGAGTGAGAGATGAGAATGGGGAGGGGATGATAGGGCAGAAGGGGTGGAAACTGCCCAGTATTTTACAATAGGTTGAGGCCGGGATAATTACAAGAGCGAAGAATTTGTTGTAAGAGTAATTTCCATCAGACCTAGTCTGCAATCAGATCTCCCGTGCCATTTCCCCTCACACTCCCAATGCCTCCACCACCCCCAAGAACCAGCCATAAAGGAGTGTCTCCTTCATCACCCAGTACCACTCTGAACTGAAACAACTGAACCACATCCTTTGCCAGGTCTTCAATAACCTATCATCATGCCCTAAAGTGAGCAACATACTATCTGAGACATTTCCCACCTCTCCTTTGTGGTCTTCCATTGCCCACACATCCTCCACAACATCTTAGTCCACCTGTATGCTACTCCCGATCCCAACCCCTTGCCACAAGGATCATTTCTCTGTGAAAGACCCAGGTGCACAACCTGTCCAATCCACCCACCCAGCACTTCTTATTCCAGTCCCATCACAGGTTTATCCTGCCCCATCAGGTCCAGGCCACCTGCGAAAGCAGCCGTATCATTTACCAGCTCTGCTACAATCACTGCACAGGCTTTTTATACAGTATGACTGCCAACCAGCTGTACATCAGGATGAACAGCCACAGACAGACTTTGGTCAAGAGCATAGCAGACCACATTGTGGCATATCATGCAGCTGAACATAACACACTTGATTTCAATGACTGCTTCAACACCCGAGCCATCTGGATACTTCCCTCCACCACCAGGTTTTCTGAACTGCAAAGATGGCAGTTATCCTTACAACACATTACTCACCCTCATAAATATCCCGGCCTCAACCTACGGTAAAATATTGTCCCCACAACCTCCACCAAATGGTTTCCAACTCCTCTGTTCTGTCATCTCCTCTCCATTCTCATCTCCAACCCCGTTTATTTGCAGCCCTCTGCCAATGCATCTGCCCGTCTTTCCCCAATCCAATCATTTTTGCTCCCTTTCCCTCCCCCACCTTTCTGCCCCATAACCTCATGACTCTGTGCCTGTTGGCAGTCTGGTCACAGCACACTCCACCAGATGGCATTCGTCTCCTTCCCACCCATACACTACTATCCCTTCCCCTTCCCTACCCTCTCCAGATTGCTGCTTGCATCAAACGGGATGTTGCATTCCGGCCCAAGATGTTGGAGGTGGCGGTTGCGCGCGTGCTTTTTTTACTGGTGAAGGCTGTAGCTGAAAGCTTTATGTCAGTGTCTTAATTGTGCCTATCTATGACTTGACATGTCTTCTTTATGGTAAGTAGAAATCTTTCTCTGCCTACACTGTTGATTTGACATATAGAAAACTAGCAGACAAATGAATGTAGAGGTTCTCAACACCACATAAGTAGACTCGCCTACGTTAAATGGTGTACGAGTGGTGGCACTGCAGACCCGATATTAGCCATTATTTTTTTAATAAAATTTATTTTACAATAAGAATGGATAATTAAACAAATTTAAAGTTGTGTGTACTTCATGGCAACATAAAGGACAAAGTAAAACATAATTAATACAAATGGTAAAACATAAAAGTTTAAGTAAAAAGATAAAACCTATGCATAAAATCTGAGGCAATGGCCTCGGTGCAGTGGATACACTGGTTCCCGTCAGATCATCGATGTTAAGCGTTGTCGGGCATGGCCGGCACTTGAATGGATGATGATCCAAGCCGCCATGTGCTGTTGCCATTTTTCGGGGTGCACTCAGCCTCGTGATACCAATTGAGGAGCTACTCGACCGAATAGTAGAGCCTCCGGTCAAAGAAAACCATCGTAACGACCGGGAGAGCAGTGTGCTGACCACACACCCCTCCTATCCGCATACTCAGCTGAGGATGACATGGCGGTCATATGGTCCTGATGGGAAACTTGTGGCCTGAAGATGGAGTGCTATAAAATCTGAGCCACGGTGGCTCTCACACAATTCATATGATCTTTGACTCGCATGGTGCCGTTGGGGCACAGCACCCTCCGGTGTGATGGCTCCGAACGTGGTTGCTGGTTTTGGTGGCCAGTATGAGCTGAGGAACATAACTGTGATGAATTTCTTGTGGGGTGTCTTCGCCATGGTGTTAGGTGCTGGTGGGCCACCCAATATTGGGGGTCATGTTATCCCAATTGATTACCGATGTGGCTTTTGCTGCGATTTATCAAAAGGGCGCCACACTGTCAGGGCAGTGTTCACAGTCAATTTCGTCTTCCTTCTGTTTGTTGGGTATAGATGTCCGAGTCTCCATGGTATTCAAAGGGCAATGTGACTGCACGATATGGTAGACATTTTAAACCAATTCATTGGCCACTACGTCGTCATAATTTCTTTTGTGTGTTAATCTTATGTATCCACGGTGCTCGTGAACCTTTAGCCAGTGAATAAAGTGCTGTGTTCCGGAAGAAAGCTTATTTTGAATGTTGGCAGTGTGCATTAGTATCTGCATTACCTCTTCTTGTCCACCTCCTCTAAATTCTTCTGATTTTTAAAGTAAATGACTGGTCATGTAATTTTCAATTGGAGGTACAGTGAAACGTTTAATATTACCTGTTACCATGGATGATTAATTGTTCATGTCAGAACGGGTGAGTGTTTTGCTGTTTTATTGATCTATTTATAATTTGGTTTCTTTGAAGCTAATGTTAAAGGCCCATGCAGTCCAAAAAATTATGTAGTGCATCTGTTCTACTTAAGTGGCTCAGGTAAATTTTAGTCTGTTCCAGGATGCAACTGTTTGCTCCAAACCACTATGGACTAATGTGTGTACTGGTGAGCTTTGAATGTCATGCTAGTGTCCTTGAGTCTGTTTTAATGGTTTACTAGAAAAGAAAAGTTTTCTAGTATTACTACCTTATTACTGAAATTATTTTTTTTTAATATTTGTAGCTTGTTTCTTAAATCTTTTGGTTCATTTGTTGAAAAGTAGTTGAGTTCTCACGGTTTTTGGTAAGAGCTCAGATTAATTAATTCTACCTTAAGAGCTACTTATTTGATGCACAGCTGTGTGATGGAATTCTGTCTAATTAAAATTATTTGTGCTACAGGGAATTGTTGTTAATTATCTCTTGTACTGCATTGTTGGTACGTGTTACCTACGATCGGGTCTTATTTACTCTTGCCCCATTGGCTTGCTTAGTCAGCAGTTTACGTCATTCGAAGTGCATACACTCGGCACCTCTTACTGCTGCCTGTCTTTCACGCTGTTTCCTCTAACCGTGGTTGCAGAGCTTAATGTTCCTGTTCAAGTTAATTTTACACTTAGGATAATTCTGAATCCATATTCATTAGCTTGCTGCCTTCACCTTAAGCAAATTTTGAACTGTTGGGACCCAAATATATACCTTAATCTGTTGTAACACAATTATTATGTTTTATTGGAAAACGTGTTAAATCTTCAACTGGTATGTTTTTCTGGGTTTAAAATTATCTTGGCTAGATATTAATTTCAAATTGTTTTTCATTGTTTTAAGAATGGTTTTAGGGTTTTTAATCAGTCAAGTTTAGATTAATAGGCATTCTGGTACTACTATTTGCTTTATGTAGCTTGTTTCATCTGAAACTATGCATATGTCACAAATAAAATGGAAGGTAGTCCAGATGTACTAGGAAAAATGTAAAAGAGAAATTAAGCTAGCAGCCCATCAAAAATGCTAAAACACTATTGTATATTATTTGTTACTTGTTCACTGATTACTTTATCTGGGTTAGTACGAAAATGAGAATGGTCTTATAATATGTCCAAATGCCTGCCTTTTGGTCCCAAATGCAGAATTTTTAAACTACTCTCAACAAGACAAAATTGGTGGCCATTTTCTCTCAAATGACAGCCCACAACTTGCATAACTGTGCTACCTGAATCTTGTTTTAAAATCCCTTCCTGTCTGGCCTATATTAATACTCCCACACGGCCCATGACCTGTCAGCTTTTTACGATCATAATAAGAATCATTATAAATGGTCATACACCTTAGCTACAACTTTCAATACTACTTACATCATCCTACTTTTGACCTTATTGTTTGCAGGCAAGAATGATGGACAGGCAGTTCACACGTCTGGCGAATAATAATACAAATATGATATAGAGGCTATTCCCGCAACCACTGAGGCAACAGGATGCAACCAACTGAACACTGTGGCACATGTTGTAACAAATGATGTCTGTCATCTGGGCTCCAAGGTCATACTTGGATCCATCCAGCAACTGGCAGAAGAGTTTGAGAATATCAGCCTTGCTTATTTAGTTCCAACAAAATTCACAATTTGCAGTGCCGTCCCCAAACTACCCTTGGCTCCCTGGTTCTAAGTTGAGTTGAAGGTGTAAACTAGAGACTGCAGAGTCTTTGTGACAAGCTAGATTGTGACTTCCTAGACTTGTATCATAGAATTGGGAACTGTAGGGTCCCCTTAAATGGGCCAAGTGTGCACTAAATATCAGAGGCTGCTTCTTAGGTAGCTGACTGTGTGTGCAGTGCATACAAGGGCGTATCAGATTAAGTGACACAGTATCTGGTCCAGATAACGATAGCTGTAGGAGACGCAGAAGTAACACTGTAACATCCTAAGAAATGCCCCTCACACGCGAGTCCTAGTGGATAATTGCTGAAGTACAGGGTGTTTCAAAAAGAATATACTTATTACAAAGTATTATTCTGTCCAAACTATCGATTGCTGCACCTCGGCTCGGCTACTGGAGAAACAAATACATAGTCTAGTTTATATTAAGAGCCACTAGATGTCAGTTGTCTTCTGTTTTGCTTGGTAACCATCATATGTTTAAAATGGCTACTCCACAGCAGAAAACATTTTGTGTTCTCGGGTTAGCGAAGTGCAATTCTGTGATTACAGTGCAAAGACGTTTCAGGTTGAGGTACTAAATTGATCCTCTGAATGGATGGAACATGTGCAGATGGTATCGACAGTCTGTATATACAGGATGTGTACGTAAAGGAAAGAGTCCTGGCTGCCCTAGTGTTTCTGTAGAAAATGTTGCACAAATTCAAACTGCTTTCCAACACAGTCCTTCAAAATCAATTTGTAATGCCAGTCGGAAGTTACAACTGCCTAGAACAACAATTTGGCATGTTTTGAGACGCCAGTTGGTTACACAGCCGTACAAGTTACAGCTGTTACAAGCTCTGCATCCTGATGACAAACACAAAGGTGTGGCATTTCGGAAAGAGATTCTTGATGCTATTGACAATGACAACACTTTCGCACAATGCATCGTGTTCAGTGAAGAAGTGACTTTCCATGTCAGTGGTCAGGTAAACAAACACAATTGTTCGAATTTGGGGCCTACAGAACCCATATGCAGCCACTGAACATGTACGAGATTCACCAAAAGTCAATGCGTTTTGTGCAATATCCACATCATATGTTTACGGCCCATTCTTCTTTGATGGAAACACGGTTAACGGTCAGCAGTATCTCGCTATGTCACAAAACTGGTTGTTTCCGAGGCTGCACAAACACAACTTCATTTTTCAACAACACGGGACACCCCCTCACTAGAGTCACCATGTGCATGAATATCTGAATGAAACTCTACCGAACTGTTCAATTGGTCATCAAGGAACTGATGACTTAACATGTCTCAGATGGGCTCCACGGTCACCGGATTTCACACCCTCCGACTTCTTCCTGTAGGGTTTCATTAAAGAATGTTAATGTACCACCACCCCACAGAACCTGGAAGAGTTTAAGAACCGGATCCGTACTGCTATAACATCAGTGTCAAAGGACATGTTTGCCTGAGTATGGGAGGAATTTGAGTATTGATGTCATAATGTTCGTGCCACTGACAGAAGACATATTGAACATCTGTAAACTGAACTTGAGAGGTTCGTAAATATGGGTGTAAGGTTTATTATATCTAAAAACAAAGATGATGTGACTTACCAAATGAAAGTGCTGGCAGGTCGACAGACACACAAACAAACACAAACATACACACAAAATTCAAGCTTTCGCAACAAACTGTTGCCTCATCAGGAAAGAGGGAAGGAGAGGGAAAGACGAAAGGATGTGGGTTTTAAGGGAGAGGGCAAGGAGTCATTCCAATCCTGGGAGCGGAAAGACTTACCTTCGGGTGAAAAAAGGACGGGTATACACTCGCACACACACACATATCCATCCACACATATACAGACACAAGCATATTTGGGTGTAAGGTTTGATATTCATATGTCTTAAAGTTCAATAAATATATGCATTCGAAACACACATATTCTTATTGAAACACCCTGTATTCACAACAAAGTGCCAGAGTTTGAAGCAGTCCTAAAAATCACATAATACTAGGAAAGCTGGTTAAACCCCAAAACTGCCAGAAATGAGCGTATATCGAAAGGCTAGCCTAATGGGAAATGAAAGTGGTGTATTTGTCACAGCAGACAGGAGACTCAAATACACTGAGATAGAAACTGAAGCTGCATATGAGACTGTTTGCACAAAATTGTACTGGATCTTCTATTTGCCACCATTCCAACTTTGGAGAAAACAGTTGGATACTATGCAGGTTCCATAATCATACTGTAATCAATGAAGGAGGTTTTAATCATCCAGAATCAATTGGGATAGTTACAGTTTTTTTGGTGTAGGTGGGACAAGATATCCTGTGAGACTTTACTAAATGACTTCTCTGAAAACTATCTAGAACAGATGGTTTGGAACCCCACTCATTATGAAAATAGGTTATATCTAAACTAAAAAAAATATACCTGACTTCTTTGAGGATTTCTACGTTAAAACTGGTGTCAGTGACCATAAGGAAGGTTTTAGCAACAATGATTACCATGGTACAACCAAAATGAAATATGAATCTTCCTGGCAGATTAAAACTGTGTGCCGGACCAAGACTCGAACTCGGGACATTTTCCATGGCAAAGCCATGTCTCCAGAATATCCTTCCTTACAGGAGCGCTAGTTCTGCAAGTTTTGCTGGAGTGTTTTTACAACCAAAATAATTAGAAAGATTCATATATTCAGCAAACTAGATAAAGGATCATAAAGTGTCACATCTCAGAGAGGAACGTGAAACTTTTAGTTCAGGATGGAAGCATGTACAGAAACTATTGCTCGATTTTCAAAGATTGATTGACCATGCTCTGGTTAGATATGTACCTAGTAGAACAGTTCATGATGAGAGAGACCATTCATGGTATACAGACACTCTAAAGAAACTTCTTAAGAAACAGAGATGACTGCATAATAGGTGTGAAACAAAGAAAAGAGCTATAGATAGAGAGATATTGAATGAATCATTTTTGGCCATCAAAGGGGCAATGCATGAAGTCTTCAAATGACTACCGTAGCAGATTGTTACCGAAAGGTCTTGTCACAAAACTGGAAGAAATTCTGGTCATATGTGAAGGCTGTTGGTTGCAGCAAAGTTAAGCGTCCAGTCTCTAGCGAATGAGACAGAAACTGAAACTGAGGGTCGCAAAGCAAGAGCAGAAATGCTTAACTTCTTTTTCAAATGTTCCTTTACACAGGAAAACTCAGGGGTAACTCCCCATTGAATTCTGGTACCACTGTAAAGAAGAGTGAAATAGACATTAGTCTCAGTGACGTAGAGAAACTGAGCAAAGCTTCAAGGCCTAATGGAATCCATATCAGATCCTATACCATATTTTTAACCATATCATGTTGAAGATTCCTTGTGAAAAAAAAAGTAGAAAAAAGAAACTGACCAGAGAATGTAAGAAAGGACAGGTCATACCTATCTACAAAAAGGGCAGCAAATATGATCCATAAAATTACCATTAAATATCCCTGACATCCATTTATCGTAGAATCTTAGAACGTATTCTAAGCTCAAATGTAATAATGTATTTCCAATGCAACCATTATGTGTCTCGAAAACATCAATCACGTGAAACTGAACTCGCACTTTTCTCACACGAATCCGGAAAGGCATGGACTGAGATATTCAGATACATGCAGTGTTCCTTGACTTCTAAAAGGCATTTTACCCTAACACAAACACATTTTTATCAAAAGAAAAAACATTTGTGGCTGGATTGAAGATTTCTTGGTGGTGAGAACACAGAATGTTATCTTGGTTGGAGACTCATTGACAAATGTAGTAACTTCATGTGTGCCGCAGAGATATGTTGCTGTTCAGGTTGTGTATTAATGATGTTACAGACAATATTAATAATTATCCAGGCTGTTAACAGATGATGCAGTTTTATATAATGAAGAACTGTCAGACAAAAACTGCACAAACATTCAGTCAGATCTTGATATGATTTCAATGGTGTGCAAAGATTGGCAATTCACTTTAAATGTTAAAAAATGTAAAAATTTGCACTTTAAAAACCTACAACAATATAGTATCTTACAATCACAACATCAATAAGTCCCAGAATCAGCCAACTTGTATAAATACCTGGGTGTAACAATTCATAAATACATGAAATAGAATGATCAAATACTGTCAGTTGTCGGTAAAGCAAGTGGCAGACTGCGGTTCATTTCACTGGTAGAATAGGGGGGAAATGCAGGCTGTCTACAAAGGAGACTGCATACAAAACACTTGAGCCACACTCCCTATTATATGGCTCAAAAGTGTGCGGGAAGTATACCAAACAGGACTAACAGGTGATACTGAACAGATACCAAGAACGGCAACACAAATTGTCACATGAAGATGCTTATAGAACCAAAATGGATCATGCCTGAAGCTAGATGCAAACTATGACAGAAAACATACTCAGGAAGTTTCTAGAACAAATTTTAAATGATGAAACTTGGAATGTATTACAATCCCTTACGTATCACTCCCACGGGGATCACGAAGACAAGATCAGACTAATTACAGCACACACAGAAGTGTTACAGCAATCATTATTCCTGCATTCCACAAGTGAATGGGATGGGTAAAAGCCCTAATAATTGGTAAAATGAAATGTACACTCTGATATGCACTTCACGGTGGTTTTCAGAGTGTTATGCAGACGTAGTAGAATCGTTCTGCCAGTTCTCACAAATGCTCTTTCCCTAAACTTCCTCAACAGTGTGGGGAATTATTGTCTGGCAGTAAGGTGCATTCAAAAAGTAATAGGAATATCATAGTTCCTGTGTGTTGTATTAGCCTGATTTATGGAGTTTTGTTGCTGATGATGTGAAGGTAAACATGACTGAAAAACTTCTATACAATGTTGGATAAATAGTCTGTTGTCAGCTGTCAAAGAAGATACATGTGTTTTGTTCGCACTGGTCATTATTTGTTTTGTATAAAGATGGACTGGAGATTTTGTATTAAATTTTGCTATAAAAATTACAAAGTGTGGCAAAGTTCTAGTTAAATGTTGTGTCTTTTTGAGTAAAATGAGGATTTATTTTGTGGTGTAAGCATTCAAAGAAGGATGTGAAGGTGATAAAGATAATGAATTCTGTGGATCCCTCAGCTCGTTATCAACTGATTGTGGTAAAAGTGAAAGAAATGAACAATTGTCAAATCATAATCAAAGAAGTTGCTGATGATGATGTTGGCATATCAACTGACAAACACCATGAAATATTCTCGGATGTTTTCAATACAAAACACATGACACCACTAAGGGGTCATTCTATGAGTTCAATAATAATGTAGGACAACTGAAATGTGTCTTAAGAGATGATGAAAAATGAATGTACAAATAAGGTGTCAACAAAAAGACTATCACAAAATAAGCTTTCGGCCAACAAGGCCTTTGTCAAAAATAGACGACAGACACACACACGCACACTCCCGCAAACACAAGTCACGCACGGATAGCAGGGTAGGGAAAGGGGTGGTGAAGTACTGCTGAGGAGCATGCAGGGATGAGCTAGAGAGAGGGTACACGGGAGCTAGCGTATTTACTCGAATCTAAGCCGCACCTGAAAAATAAGACTCGAAATACAGGAAAAAAAAATTTCCAGAATCTAAGCCGCACCTGAAATTTGAGACTCGAAATTCAAGGGGAGAGAGAAGTTTTAGGCCGCACCTCCAAATCGAAACGAAGTTGGCCCATTGTAATATGAGACACAATTTAGAACGAATGAAAGACGATACAGCTACAGTAGTTTGGTTCGAGTCGTAAGCTTAGCAGTTGAGCTTTACCAGGTAGCCATTGCTATGCGTCAGGCGCTCCGTCCGTATTTATACGGGTACCCTTCCTTTTTCACGTGCTTCGTCTGGTTTGAATCATTTGCATATTTTGCTTTGATCTGATACGTGCCGTTTTCTTTGTTATAGGTGTTTACGTCACTCTAAGCTAAAATGCATTACTGTACTGTGTCATGCATTGTTTGTCGCATTCTGATAGTGCGTGTTTACAGCCTGTCACTGCTCGCGGCATGGCTGGCTACCGCCGCCTACAATTTAAAAAAAAAAAAGGAGGAGGAATCGTCTCATTGGCAAAACAATGGCAGGAGACTGCTATTTGTGCTTACTTACACTGCTGTTTTCTTTGATAATGATCAACAAGAACCAAATAATAGACTGCGTATGATAGAACATGTTCTGAACGAGAGTTAGGCGAAAATTTTTCTCCGTTTGAAAATCTTTGCGGCCGCTTCTTTGGTACATCAAATTCTGCACAGAAATTAGTCATCTTAGATTTAAAAATCTAGTCTGTTGCCATGCTTCATTTCTGACTGTATCACTATTAGGCATAAGAATAATACGAATATAAACATGACACGATACGTTTATTCTTCCGCGTTTGCTGTTGTCTCACTCTAGTTTCGTAGTTTATTAGGCAGACAGGATTTAAATGAGATAGCAGCGAACACGAAAGAATACATGGCAAAATGTTTATATTCATATTATTCTTGTGGTGAAGAGAATGCTGCATGCGATTCACATTTCATCAGGTTCCTATTAGCAACCATCTCTTCTCACAGGTAGGAAAAAATTCAGACCGTAGAGTTGGCCATATTGACAAACATCTCTAACAGTCTTGCCAGTCGAATTTTCGTAGTACATTGAAATTCTGCTACATTGGAAGATGAACAATACGGAATTTGTATTTACTTCGTTGGATAATGTATGAAAATGCAGTGGTCAAAATTCGGGGCGAAGAAAAAAAAAAAGCTCGTCTTCCACCTTTATTTTTTTTAAAATTTATTTACTGACACAGAGGTTTTGGCGCCAGTATTTATCTTTGTGCCTACAAAGCATGCCTGTGTAGCGCTACATATATTCGACGGCTGAAGTTACTTGTGGTGGCACCTACCAACATTTTTCAGAACTTCCGCTTGCTTTGCACTCGATTCTAAGCCGCAGGTGGTTTTTTGGATTACAAGAACCGGAAAAAAAGTGCGGCTTAGATTCGAGTAAATACGGTAAGTGCAGTCAGGAGGTTAGACAAAGGGCAGGGGAGAGGTAGGTGGCGGAGGTAGCGGAAAAGGAGAGAAGTAAAAAGACTGGGTGCAATGGGTGAAAGAGGGCTGTGTAGTGCTGGAATGGGAATAGGGAAGGGGCTGGATGGATGAGGACAATGACTAACGAACATTGAGACATTAACGTAATATATATTGCAGGGACAGTTCCCACCTGTGTAATTCAGAAAAGCTGGTGTTGGTGGGAAGGATCCATACGGTACAGGCTGTGAAGCAGTCATTCAAATGAAGGATGTCGTGTTGGGCAGTGTGCTCAGCAACAGGTTGGTCCAGTTGATTCTTGGCTACAGTTTGTCGGTGGCCATTCATGCGAACAGAAAGCTTGTTGGTTCTCACACCCACATAGAATGCAGCACAGTAGTTGCAGGTTAGCTTGTAGATCACATGATGGTTTCACAGGTAGCCCTGACTTTGAGGGGCTAGGTGATGTTTGTGACCACAATGGAGTAGTTGGTGGTGGTGGTGGTAGTGGGAGGATGTATGGGACAGGTCTTGCATTTAGGTTTATTACATGGGTATGAGCCATGAAGTACGGGATTGGGAGCAGGGGGTTGTGTAGGGATGGATGAGTATGTTGTGTAGGTTCGGTGGACAGTGGAATACCACTTTGGGGGGCGTGGAAAGGATAGTGGCAGGACATTTCTCATTCCAGGGCACAACGCGAGGTAGTCAAAACCCTGGCAGAGAATGTAATCCAGTTGCTCCAATCCTGGGTGGTACTGAGTTACGAGGGGAATGCTCCTCTGTGGCTGGACAGTGAGACTTTGGGTGACTGGAAAGATAAGGCATGGAAGATTTTTTTTTTTTTTTTTACAAGTTTGGGAGGATAATTACAGTGATTTTAACAGCTTAGTGCAGAACGAGTTCTTATCCCAAGGTCAAATGATCAGTAAGTGCTATTACTTACAGATTTAACACCATTTGCATGATGCAATCCAGAAAGATGAAATACAAAAAACCCAGATTTGTGGTGGAACCGTTAAAGGGTTTGCACGATAATATTGCAGCTACTGATACTTTGATGCTCGTTCATGAATTTTTTGTAAAAAACAGCACTGTAGTGATTCCCCAGCCTCCAAATTTGCTGACACTGCCCCCTTTTGATATGTTCCTATCCCAGAAATAAAGAATGTTAAAGAGCAGTTGTATCAAAATCATAGATGGAATTAACAACACATTTCTGAAAGAGTTACAAGTTATCCCAAAGATTGAGTTCTGGGGATTGGGAGGGAAAAAAAGCAAAAAGCTGGCTTAGGGTATAATATCAAATTGGGATTATTTTGAATAATAATTGATGAATCTCCTCAAGTGGTAACATACCGGGTCCCTAGTGCCCACTAGTAGGCATTCCAGCTTTCGTGATGGGCAGTAGGTGGTAAGGGGTTTTAAAAATGTTTTCATTAAATTACTTATCACAATTTAAATTTCTAAAAATACACTATTTGTAGTGCCTGCACATAAATTTAGTTCACTTTATGTACATGAAACTACATGGGGCTAAGTGTGACCGAAAATGGAACAGCCTCTTCCCAGAATAGCTCCCCCACCTCCCACAATATCAGCCAGCTGTAACAAACAAGCAGGTATGATACCTGGCACCACTCTCACCCCAAACCCTTATCTATGATGCGAGAGAGACATATGCAGATGATGACACACAGCACAGGCTCTTTTATTAGCTGTCAAAATGGTCAGTATGCAGATTTGAGAGAGGAACACATGCCACCCCCCCCCCCCCTCCCCCCCCAAAAAAGAGAGGGCTGGGAGGGAGGGAGGGAGAGGGGAAGAGAGAGAGAGAGAGAGAGAGAGAGAGAGAGAGAGAGAGAGAGAGAGAGGAGAAAAGTACTTGCCAACATTCATTTCTATTTGCCTGAGAATCTGAAGATGGGTTTTATAGAATCTGTTATAAATACTGTCACAGAAAATTATCCAATGAGGCAATAAAACCATGTCAATTGCTTGAACATCTTTCAACAAAACATCAAAATGATAAGTGCATGCTCACTCAATATTTTTAGGAAATATAAAATAATTATTCATAATTGTTCAACAACTGTCATTTAAGAAACCAGCAGCAAATGACGGTGGATTAATTACAACTTAATGCATTTCAAAATTAATTGCAAAAAGTGGTAAAAACTATAAATTGCGGAACGTGGAATAATACCCCTCTATGGGTCAATCCATACCAAGTGGTCCAAGAAAAAAATAATTGGTGGGTTGCTTGACCATCTCAGAAAAAAATTATATTTGCTGGGTGGATTCCCCAATGTTTAGTAGTCACAAAAATATTTTTTTAAAAAAATTATTGTTTATTATTTTGAAATGGTGGCCATATTTGTTCCAGGTCGCATGCAATTTTTCGTATTTGCAATCATCTACATTTTTTACAATTATTCAGTAGTGGATTGCCCTAAGCCTTTCAGATAAAATACATTTAGTTCAACACACTCTGGGTTACCAATTAACATCGTTATCACTTAGCTGAATGTATTCTTCAATATATTTTTAACAGTTCAAAGTTATCAGCCACAAATTAAAAAAACTAAATTTTTGAACAGTAGTTTTCCAAAGAAAGATTAATTTCTCAGCTTTAATACTTTTTCTGCTATTACACCGTATAGTATAGTTACTTTTTATAGAGTATCAATGGTTGCCCTTGACATGTCGAGAAAAATACATGTTCAAAGCCAACGGTACGTAAAACATCGTCTGAAAATTTTCTGAATGCTTTCACTACACGAATTACTTTGAGCAATTAGTTTATATGATGGCTGCAAAGAAATACTTGACATCTAAGCAACAAATAATCCCAAGTAAATAGGAGCAACATGACTGATATACAGATTAGTGACCACAGGGTCACTGCAGCGAGACTGAAACCCTAATATCCAAACCCACCAAAAATAAATTCAGAATATATCTATTTAAAAAGGCAGATAAAAATTCTCTTGAAGCCTTCCTAAGAGAGAGTCTCCATCCTTTCTGAACTACTTACATAAGCATAGATGAAATTGATATATTTACATCAAATAAATTAATAAGAGACAAAACTGACCACCATGGTACAAAAACAGGTGACAACACAGTTGCAGAAGCAACAAGAAAACCATGCCACATTTAAAAGGACACAAAATCTCCAATACTGGTGAAGGTTTGCAGAAGCATTTCAATGAGAGACTCATTTAATAGTACCCACAATGAAACACTTTCTCGAAATATGGCAGCAAAGCCAAAGAGATTCTGGTCATTTGTAAAGTACACCACCAGCAAGACACAATCAGTACCCTCACTGTGCAACAGCACAGAAATAGTGTGAAACTGGTTCGATGAACCCTCTATCAGACACATAACTGTGAATTGCAGAGTACTCACACAGATGTAGATGTAGGTTGCTGCAGAAGGTAAAAGCTGTATGTGAAGACAAAGACTGGAACATATCCAACAAATTGTTAGGGATATTGGGTGTTAAGTGCTATCCTGAAATGGACAGGAGAGGTAGTTCTGTCAGGCTGCAGCAAACCAGTCGGGTATGAAGAAAAAACGAGACAGAGCACACTTACCTGGCACATTGGTCCATCAGCTTCCTTATAAGCATAACTGCGATGAAGGTTTTCCCTGCACCGGTTGGCAGGTACAGGATGGTGTTCTGCTTTATACATAATTCGAGAAGTGACTCTTGATATTTCCTTGGGTTGAACCATTGACCTTCTTCACTCATCTTGGCTCTCTTGTTAACTTGCCAATACTGTTCTCCTTGTGCACTGTAAGTAAAACACACCACTTTAGTTATTGTAATAGGATTTGGTTATATAAATTAATACAATAGATCATAATATGCACAGATAACAAAATGCCCTGGGACAGGAAGTCAAATAAGGGTTCACAATGGTGAATTTTTGATCTATGGTTGTTAAAGAAATTTGTTGGTGAGATTTTAATTTATTTCTTAATTTTATAGTCATCAAATGTACTTCCTTACACATTTAATGGATTACTGTGCGTCATTTTAGTGGTTTGTTTCATTTACTGCTCTAAAAAGCTCTACATTTCTGAGCAGTGCAATGAAGTCACTGAAGTAAACTGATCAAAAGTGTACAATCTTTCTCATTTCAGAAAAGGTAACCCCATGATAGATGAAACCTGTCACTTCCATAATTTATGCATAATTGAAGCTTGGTAAACAATGGAGCTAACAAAAGCATATAAACAGCAATGAACACAGTGCCTGATCTACAAGACAAGTGACCACTAGATAAGTGATAAGTAGGAAAACGGGCATTCCCTCACCTGTCAAAAATTGGTGAATATCAACAAAAAACATCTGGTTGTCTTCGCATCACAGCTTCTGACTTGCGTTCGAGCAAATATTAACAAAAATATTTCTACTCAATTTTAATAACCTCTTCTCATGTCACCTACACTGCTACAAGCATCTAATAATTCAGTCTGATGACTTATTGTCTTTATTTAAAATTGCATGAGCAGCCTCTAAAAATTTTCTACATTTGTTAGCATTTGATTGTGCACTTCATAGTGATTCTCAAATGTTACGGTATCAGAGGTCTTGCAAGTAACTGGGCTTCATCTTATGTGACTACCAGAATGCAGTGTATCACATTCAGAATTCCAAGGATTGTGTGAAATGAGAATGAATATTCAAGATGTAGAAATCTTCACTACACTCATACCACATGGATAAACCACTGAATCCATTCTTGTTTCTGTTACAAATAAATCTGAGAAGCCAATGAAACAGCTTTCTTTGATGATGGGACTATTATAGTAATGAAGCCCAAAGAAGAAACTTCAATAACTTGAAAATTTTGTGCTGTCGGTCCCAGCTTGCAGCTTGTTGCTGTCCACCACAGTTTGAAAGCAACAGTAATATTCATAAACATAACACCGGAATGAGAACTGATTTAAAGTTACCCCTCACTCAAAAGTAGCATGGCACAGAAAGGAGTGATGTATTCGGCCACAAAAATCATTAATCACTTAGCCAAAATCCAAAGAATACAAAAGTTGACAAAATTTGTGTGTGTGTATGTGTATGTGTGTGTGTGTGTGTGTGTGTGTGTGTGTGTGTGTGTGTGTGTTAATCTACTCTGTTACATGATTCTTTAGAAGTTTTGCCTTGTGTGTTTTCCTGCTCTATGTGGGAACTTGAATTTAGTCCACCCCATCTAACTGATTTCAATGGCTCTTGCACCTCATGACCCAAGTATGAAAATTTTGTACTTTGCTATACCAGATTTCTCCCTTTAGAGTATTTCATTTTCACTTACACTGAAGAACAGGCCCCAAAATTCAATTCCCATTAACATCCTGCACCACTGTCCACTTCAGTTATACATTGAACTTTCACAGTTAAACTTCCACTACCATTTGCCAATCTTTAATTATCCTATTATTTAGTTTTTGCTTTTTACTCAAAATATCTCAAATTTCAACACAGATACAATGTAAATTAGCAATAACTAGTACGAAGGAATAGCTACACTTATACAGCGAAACTTTGATTTTACATTCACCAATTTTTCGTTTTTCGTGATTATACACCATAAATTCTTAGCCCGTGTGAAAAACCTATAAGATAAATGCTAAAACCACCTCCGGTTTTACATTTCTTCCTAGTAACATTTAGCTCGATTGTAAGTTCTCACTTGACTTCTCGCTTGACTTCATCCTGTTCTCTTCCTACTGATATTTGATGTGACTGAAGGAGTTTTAAGTGGCTCAAAAGACTGATGTTCCGCACCACGGTGGTGGAATTCAGGGCATATTTTAGGCCGTTGTGGACAGGGGAGATGTGAGAGAGGAAATGCTGACATAATCTACAGCTGGCGTTGCCAACTCAACTTGCGACATTTGGCTTCACCACACAATTATGATACAACTACTGCTAGGTTGCAGCGGTAATGGAAAAACAAGACAGTAAATTCAAAGTGTTCTGGACCGAGCCGATACCTGATGAAGGGGCCCAGCCATCACCTTTTCTTGAGCCACTTATAGCTCAGTCTCATATTTTTGCACATATTTCCAAAGTACTGTATTCAGCAACAATATAAATCATCAACCTTTTAAATTCAAACACACAGAGACAGTCATAATTGAGGAAATGTCACCCATGTCTGGCCAGTGAACTCTTACTGGTTGACAACAGCCAGCACAGCCACCACACCACACCGACACACATAAAATGATCTCACCTACTGGACGTGCAGAGAGGGGGAGTGGCCGTTCAGCGATGGGAGTGCAGGCAGGGGTGAATGCATTTTCTGAAGTGCTGAAAATATACTTTTAGTGCAGACGACATGCTACGACAGAGATATCACACGAAAATGGAACTAGGGTTTTGCGATAGCACATTTTAAAGTTTTTCAACTTCAAATCTGACGTGATACAATTGCAAAAACTACATACAGTACTCGTGTATATACTTTGCACCAAACACACCAAAAGACTTTCACGTTCAAATCTGACACGATACAGTTGCAACAACTACGTACACTACACGTGTATCTGCTTTCCACCACAAACTGTAGTTCGTAAAGATTAGCAGCAGCAGTAGACGGCATGAAGCAAAACTATAACAACTGAGCCTTCTTTCTTTCAAATTTACATTTTACACAGTGTACAGAAATTCACTGAGCTGACTCCCAATAAGCTTGTACCATCAGTTGTGGAAGTACACTCATTTTTTCGCATCTCTGCTCCTTTCAGGCCTAAAATAACACTTTAACAGTGGTGAGCCTATGAAGCGCGGCTCATAAGGGAAGCATTAAACAAAAACAAAAATGGGGACAAAGTATGTCATTAAGCAGATGCCCACATTTACGATTACGGTTTAACCACTTCGCTTCTGTGATGTTTTTGGCTGAATTCAACATGTTCATCAATTTTCATTTTCTCTGGGTGAGCACAAAGGGTGATCTCTCAAAAACACATGTCTTGTATGTATAATTTGTAGTCTTAGCATGTCGGAAGACGTGGAAAATTACCTTGTACCCAGACACCAATTTCAATTTTTTGATGAGGTTTTAGTTGCTGTTACACATCTGTGATATTTTAAGAACTGATGAAATTCATTACCACAAATTACTGTACAAACATTGTATTGTACATTTAATTTCCTTCACTTAGATTTTATACAAAGTATTGTAGAGGACTGTGATTTTGAGTCATATATGTGAATTACATGTGTTTTTGCTCGTGTTTTGGAGGTTTTTAAGATGTTCCTCAATTCTGCATTTTCCTCAATTTTGTGTTTTTCAAGTCTGGACTGTACGAGAACATAAAATAGGGGATTCACTGTATGCACATTATAGGATAATGTCACTCCAGTATCTGTACCTAGCAGATACGGGAACCTGTGCCCAGTATCCACAATTTCAGCTGAAGATCATAAATGTAGCACCCATGCAGTGCTTCATTTGTGGAAGAAGGACACAAGTCCTCCTTTGGCTATATGGCTATATGGCTAAATCGGCCATTGGCTGGGACAGAACTGTTACCCTCCTCCTTCAAATGAAGCAGTAAATGTAGGCATTAAAAACTTGGTCTCCAGTCATAACAGAGGAAAGTGGACAGCCATCCCTTGACTTTACTACTATTGTTCTTGGGTTTATGTGCACTGATTTCTTATTTTGATTTCCTATTTCGTTATTTTATTAATGCAAGGTGTATATAATGCATAGTAAAACATTCAATTTTCTGCAATCGATTTAAGTATGCGTGGTCTGGTAGGCTCCTTCACTCAAGCCAATAAATATATCACAAAAGAAGATATCAGAACTCTGAAATCATTTGCACAAATTTAAGAGAACTGAACACCTCTCAAGGTCTAACAGAAGTTGTTACACATAAAAAGTATATTTTATTTTTGCAGCCACGTCACTACATAGTCTCTATTTTGGCTTAACGGCAATTGTCAAATTTTTAATAAACCATTACAGGATATAAATGTAGAACCGCAAAATACATTTTTTTTTCCTCCCTACAAGGAAGCTAAACAAGATTTTTGTCATCTGATTGAAATGGAAGGCAGAAATATGTAATTATGTTCCTAACGAACACAATATGGATTTTACATCACAAAGTAGCTGCTGTTTCAGATGGATCTCGATGAAGTATCAAATTTAGTCATACAGATACTCATGTCACTGAATAATGGTTTTAAATGAACTTATTATCAAATAATTAAATATCCATTGTTGAGATTTATTTTTCCAATTGTTGCCCAAAAGTTAAAAGAATTTTGTTTGTTGTCAAAAGTAGTAACTGGGACTTGATGGATGAAGTTTGAAGAATTTGACTTATCTGAACACTACGCTAGATCATTCGACTTCTTTAAAAGGAATACCACACGGGGCTTTCCCTCTATTTCCGATGATTTTCAGTCGCATTGGTTCAATGATATAAAATGACTGATTAACCGTTTTTGTAATTATCTCTGTCATATTAATATCAAATATCACAATTCTGACAGTCTAGTCTTGGAATAACTGTTGCAACATTAATAAAAATAATGGGGGAAATTTACGTTCTTTCACGTTCAGTCTCATCAAACTAAATGGTATTAAGGCTGCACAGCACTGCAGGGGTATTATTTCACAAGCAATACGATTGTTGAACATCATGAATTCAATATTGTTAGTCTCGCAATTATTTCGACTTCAAGTACATTTTTATATCGAACGTAACTGAAAAAGCACAAGCGTAACAAAAAACTGTGATAAATAAATTGCATGTGCAGCTGTTATAGACTGTACATAATTTATCGACTGTTTGCCGAAAGCTGCCACCTAGTTACATTCTTACTAAGTACTGCAACAAGAAAAAATTGATAGTACAACTTGACTCTACGAAGGGATCGATTGATGAGATACATTCTGAGGCATCAATGAATTGTCAGTTTAGGTGCCGGGGGAAGGTGTGACAGATAAGAACTGAAGAGTGGGAACAAGGCTTGAATAGTATAAACGGGATCAAATAGAGGCTGCTTAATAACACAGGGATGAAGTGGCTTGCGCAGGGTGGACTAGTAGCCAAAGCTGCATCAAACCTGTCTTCAGACTGAAGAGCAGCAGCAGCAGCACCACCACCACCACCACCACCACCACCACCACCAACAACAACAACAAAAACAACAACAACACAGAGTTTATCTGTGGGGAGCTTCTGTACTGCACTGTAAACAATCAGGTTACAGTATACATCAGCAGTGTGTATGGTATAAGATGAGAATTTGGGTCTGAAGGGAGGCTTGCTAGGATAGTCAATATGGTTGTGGTGACCACTGTGTCTGGATGGTGCAGTGGTCATTTGCCTGGTAAGCAGGAGATCTGGATTGTTGTGGTACCACTTCAGAGTAAATTACTATCAACTGCCTTTTCCCTCAGTAATTGAAAAGAATCGCATTCACTGCCAATTAGCACAATGTGTTGTTAAGACAACATCAGATTCTATGTGCTCTATATGTTCTTACATATTTTTCCTTTAAATTACCATATGTAATGCTTCGGCATCCTGTTCACATGATATGTAAACCAAACATCAAAGATAAATAAAATAAGAAAAATAACATAGTTTTTACCTGGAAAGCTGATTTTGAAATTTAATACATGGGTTTTGAGGTATTTATACCACCTCTGAGACAGCTCCTCCATCGTCCCTTCGCAAAACGTATTTCCAAGAACTCGAGAAAATTCTGATCCTACATAAAATAACTAAATGGGTTGAACACTAACATCCAGTCACGCACTGAGCAGTCTGGTGTGACAACAGAAATCGGCTGAAGGAAAGCTGAAGTTTTAAATTTTGCATTTAAGAAATCATTCACACAGGAGGATTGTACAAACATACCGTTGTTTGACGGCAGCACGGTCTCCCGTAATAGGCATCCTTGGCGTAGAGAAGCAACTGAAAGAGTTGAAAACAAGTGAGTCGCCAGGTCCAGGTGGAACCCCAAGTCAGTTATACAGAGTACTCTACGACACTGGGCCCTTACTTTGCTTGCATTCTTTGTGAATCTCTCACTCAGTGCAAGAGACCGAAAGAAATGCAGCTGACTCCTATACGAAGGGAAGGTAAAAGAACAGACCCACAATATTACAAACCTATATCCTTAACGTCTATTTTGCTGCAGAGTTGTTGAACATATTCTGAGTTCAAATACAATAAATTTCTTTGAGTCAGAAAAGCTTCTGTCCACAAATCAGCAAAGATTTAGAAAGCATCGCTGATGCGAAACACACCTTGCTCTTTCCTCAGATGACATCCTGCTAACCATTGATGAAGGCCAACCAGCAATTCCATATTTCTAGATTTCCAGAAAGTGTTTGGCAAGGTACCGCACAGCAGGCTGTTAACGAATGTCTTGAGCATATGGGACAGATTCCCAAGTCTGTGAATGGCTCAAAGATGTTCAGTGGAGACGAGGGTATCACCAGGAGTTCCCCAGGAAAGTGTGACAGGAGCACTCTTATTATCTATATACAAAAAGCATCTGACGAGTGGGGTGAGCAGCAGTCCGCAGTTGTTTCCTGACGATGCTGTGGTGTATGGAAAGATATCGCTGAGTAACTGTAGGAGGATACAAGGGGCTTAGACTAAATTTCTAGTTGGCGTGACAAATGGCAGCTTGTTCTAAATGGAGAGACGTGTATGTTAATGCAGATGAGTTGGAAAAACAATTTTTTAATGTTCAAATACAGCATTGTTAGCGTGCTGCTTGACAGTCATATTGATTAAATACCTAGTTGTAACACTGCAAAAGTGATTTGAAATGGATTGAGCATGTAAGGGCAGTAGTAGGGAAGGTGAATGGTCAACTTTGGTTTATTGGGAGAATTTGAGGAAAGCGTAGGTCATTTATGAAGGAAGCTGGACATCGAACACTAGTATGATACATTCTTGAGTACTCCTCGAGTGTTTGGGATCTCCACCACGTTGAATTAAATGAAAACACAGAAGCAATTCAGAGGTGAGCCACTAGATTTGTTACTGGTGGGTTCAATCAACACGCAATTATTACAGAGATGTTGCTTGAACTAAAATGGGACTCCCTGCAAGGAAGATAATGTTCTTTTCACTAAACAATACAGAGAAAATTTAGAGAACCGGCATTTGCAGCTGAGCGCAGAACGATCCTATTGCTGCCAATGTACGTTTCATGTAAGGACCACAAAGGCAAGATAAGACAAATTAGGGATCATACAGAGGCATATATAGGGTGAGTCACTAACTATTGCCACCTAGAATAACTCCGAAAATATGATAGGAGATCAAAAGTTTGTGGGACAAATATTGCATGGGACAACGGGGGCCATAATATGACACTGGTTTTTTGTTGCTAGGTGGGGTCGCTTCAGAGATACGAAGGTCAGTTTTGTTTTTTGTAAATGGGATGCTATAGTTTGGTACTTATTTTCTGATAGCAGCTATCGAGACCAATCCAATGATGTGTAACAGCAAGATCTTTGAAGGTCAACGAAGGTCAGAAAGGTGGCATGAACGTCCATTTACAGAAGGTGTTCGAAGTGATGACCAATGGTATCAATGCAGTGCTGCAATTTTCTTATCACGGATTGAGTGATATTCGTTATCGCTCTGGCACTTATCAAAGCACACGCTCTGATTGCATTGATATCAATGGTCATCACTTCGAACACCTGTAAATGGACGTACATGCCACCTTTTTGATCTTCGTTGACCTTCAAGTTACACATCATTGGATTGGTCTCGATAGCCGCTATCAGAAAATAAGTACCAAACTATAGCATCCTATTTAAGAAAACAATGTTTACCTTCATATCTCTGAAGCGACCCCACCTAGCAACAAAAAGCCAATGTCATATTATGGCCCCCATTGCCCCATGCAATATTTGTCCTGCAAACTTCTCAGCTCCTATCACACTTTTGGAGTTAGTCTTGGTGGCAATAGTTAGTGACTCAACCTGTAGACAACTGTTTTCCACAGCTCTATCTTCAAATAGAACAATAAAGGAAATGATTAGCAGTGGTACAACGTATCCTCCGTTGTACAGAATGTGGTGACTTGTGGAGTATGTGTGTAGATGTAGTTACTCGTAAATATGTCACTTAGACTTTCTGTGCAAATGCTGTATGTTCTCTGTTAATCTATCTTAATATGGCTCATGTAGAACACGGGCAGTACTCCAGAATGGGTTTACAATTGCTTCACAAATGGTTTTTTTCATTACCCAAACTCCACTTTCTCAATGAAGCAAAGCCTGCTATTTTCTTAACCTATAACGGTCATACTAGAATACAGTTACACTGGAACTGGTTGAAATAGCTGCACAGTTCAACTATTAAAGGCACAATGCATATTGGATATTTCCAGAGATAAGCCAGATATTTCAAGAGAGGGTTATATGGACAATTTTATAGTAATAATGTGTGTGTGTGTGTGTGTGTGTGTGTGTGCGCGCGCGTGCAGTATGAATCACTTGAGACTAGTTTCAAGCATAACGCCTGAGATAATAATAGGATTTAAAATGATGCACCCCATATTTACATATGCAGTCTTGGTAGATGAAAGAAAATACTTTTGTGGCCCGTAAATAATGGTATCCACAGACAGTTCCCTAGTAGCATCATGTGACACAAAAACTGTTAAGATTTGTGTTCAGCAAACAAAGCAGCAGTTTCCAGTACACACTTAATCTGTATATGCACCAAAATATAATTTCAATGTAAAGGAAGTCATTCTTCTGGCAGTATAAAGTAGCCTTTATCAAATGAATGTAAATGCCCATAGGTATTCCACAAAATATAGCTATTTTTATGTCAGAATGACTTATTCCTTTCACCACTAGTGACCTTAACACCTTCATGTAAATGAGGAGACATGAAAAATGGAATTTTGTCACTGAACCTGGCAGGTGTAACAACTAAATTAAACATTCCCAGAGTGAAGGATTCATTACATTGGTCATGTTTATTGGCCACCAAAGTCACTGGCCTCTACTCTACTTGATTTTTCTCCTTGTGAGTAGATAAAATAAAATTCGTAGCACAAAGAAAAAGTAGAGGGCATCAGTAGGAGGAATTCTGAAAACAAACTGCTTTATACTAATGTAAAATAATCTTGTGTGTTCCAAATCATTTTAGGGAGGTTTCTTTAATGAAAAACAGCAGTACACCTACTCCAATGCTCACTTCTATCATTCAAAACTGCCCACATACTATCTGTTTGAATAATTATCATTCATAATCAATCACTGAACAAAACTACACCAAACAATTTGTGATTTTACATCTACTGTTTCATAATTGCGTTCAAGGCAGTTTGTCAAATACTAGAGCGAAATGAACCTACCCACTACCACACTACTACTTTCTGCGTATCACATGGCACTTAAAGTATGCTTTTCTTATAAATACGTTCTTATTTCTCATCTTCGTACTACAAAAAGGCACACAGCAACATTATATGTGAAATAAACGATCTGTAGTATCACAATATGCATTTGGGTCATTCCATGTCAGTTCCACCAATTTGAGAAAATGTTCCAGCTGATAGTCTCAGATTTGGCTAAAATTTAGCACACCAATGCTACCAAGTGTGGAACACTCATGTACAAAATTTTAAGCTTCCCTGCCAATTAGTTCCAGGATTATGGCTTGTGAAAGAAGGTAGCATGACCCGGAAATTGCGACCCGCATCTGGCAATCTGTCTTCAGACCCAACTTCAGGTCTTGATAACTTTGGAACTATTCCACACAGTCCAGTGAAATTTTTACAACCCAGTAACATCCATTTAGAGAAAACACTCCATGAATCAAAACACCAACAACATATTTCTGAGGGAAAATAAAAAATTCCAAAATGTGATTAAAAAAAATGTAATACGTTAAAAGGTACATATTATAGGTGCCTCTATGTCAAATATAATTCACTCAAAACGGGTATACTTTTTTTTGTGGTAAGCTTAATGTAGCCTAAACACACAGAACTCATCTTGCCCATATCAGTCACACAAACAGAGTTACATGCACACGAAAATACAAAAATTTGAAAAATTACCTGAAAAACATGGATTTTTGAAGTGTGGTAGCACAAAAGGGACAAGCGGTATCCAAGCCAAATTTCAAACACTGCATAAGTAGACCACAATACAATACGTGGCAAAATTTCAACTTGTTATTGCAAAGGCATTTGTATACAATAAAAGTTGACAGAGATTTATTTGGTTACGTTTCTTTTAACATGATTTGATTTGGCAAGTAATAGTGATGATGCAGATAGCTTGTTTCAGATAAAGCTGTAGCAATTGTTGGGAACCATTAGGCAACAGAAAGTTAAACAATGGTAGTTTTCAGGGACAGAATGAGTCATTGTTAGGCAGGAACAACAAACGAAACAAGCAACAATTACAGGTTACTCATGTTTTAAGATTCTAGTTCAGACTGGTCAGTACTGTTGTGGAAAGTCAGTACGGAGGCAGAAGAGTGAACTAGTGGTGCTTTTGTTCAAACAAGTTGCAGTATTGGTAGCGCACATGCATCTGAATGTCATAAAACAACATATGGATGGAACAAAATGTGGCATTCGCTTTGTACTGTATGATCTGGATGAATAGGACCAAGATTTGTTGCTATGGATATCCGGGATACACCCTGTGGGCACAAGAAGTACAGTTCCAGGAAACGTTAGTGTTTGTGATCATCATATGAAAGTGTTTCTGGATAAGTATTCTTTCCTGCAAAGAAGTTATTTTGATCCATTTCAGATTCATAAGAAGACAGTGAAGTGTAGCCTCAGAGAAACTGATACAAAAACAGTACTGAAAGTGAATCAGTGCATGGGACTTAACATGAAACCAGGACAAAAGTTATGTTCCAGGTGTGTTAAACTGCTAAAAAATGAAGAATATTCTGATAATTTACATGACAGTGACGAAGAGTATCAGCCACCTACAACCACAGTGGATGAGAAATTAAATACTTCAGTGACTACTCTTGGTTTGTCTCCCATGAAGACACACAAAGTTGGGAAAAGAGACAGGCCCAGCTATGGTAGAATAAAACTACAAGAAGCTCAAATGGAATTAAAACACAAAATAGCTGACACACTAATGGTGGAAAAGGAAGAACTATCTGCTCCAAAGGAACAGAAATCATGTCAGAAATGCTCTGATTTGGACAAAATTGTGCATGATTTGAAAGAAAAATGTGCCACTTCCACATGCCAGAAAAAAGTAGCTATTTTTACCCTTGCACCTTCCAGCTGGTCTATTGACTACACTGCAAAGGAATTCAATGTCTCTACATATATGGTAAAGCAAGCTAGGAAAATAAAAGCAACCCAAGGAGTGCTTCCACAACTTCAGCAGGCTCAGGGCAAGCAATTGAGTTCAGAGCGGCCCGCAGTAGCCGTGCGGTTCTAGGTGCTACAGTCCGGAACCGAGCGACCGCTACGGTTGCAGGTTCGAATCCTGCCTCGGGCATGGATGGGTGTGATGTCCTTAGGTTAGTTAGGTTTGATTAGTTCTAAGTCCTAGGCAACTGATGACCTCAGAAGTTAAGTCGCATAGTGCTCAGAGCCATTTGAACCAATTGACGTTAGAAATAAAGGTGCTAGTGCCGGAGTTTTATGAAAATAATGACTACAGCCGAATAATGCCTGGAAAAAAAGACAATGTAACGGCGAAAATTGGAAATGTGTGTGTACAAATGCAAAAAAGACTGTTGCTGTGCAGCATATTGGAACTATATGTAGAATTCAAGGAAAAGTATCCCAATACCAAAGTAGATTTATCATCTTTTTTCAATCTTCAGCCAAAATGGGTTGTGCCTGTAAGTGCAAGGGGCACACACAATGTTTGTTTATGTGAGACCCATGTTTGCTGCTATAAAGGATTCTGGTCTGGATTACAAAGGTGCAATGAAGCTGCTGGTGTGTGACATCAGTTCCTACCAGTGCATGATACACAGGTGTGAAAAGTGTCCTGGTAAGGCAAATCTTGCCGAACACATGAATAACAAACTGTATGGTGAACTCCTTATGGATGACGGTGATCTTGTTTCTTATAAATAATGGACACACATGGATCGCACAAGTCTTGAAACAAAGCAAAGTACAGTGGAAGATTTTGTTGAAATGTGTTGGCAAAAAATGGACAAACTGACCCCACACAGCTTCACAGCAACAGCACAATCGGCTTATCTCCAGTTTTATAAGGATAATTTGAAACAAGATGAAATTATAGTAATACTAGACTTTTTCTGAAAATTATGCATTTATAGTTCAAGATGCCATCCAAGGATATCATTGGGACAACAGTCAAGCAACTCTCCAGTCATTTGGGTTTTACTATAGAGGTGAATCAGGTGATGTGTATGTCATCAACCTGTGCGTTTTTAGCGACTGTTTAATTCATGATGCCATTGCAGTTCATGCCCACATTCGCATTATCATGGAATATGTGAAAAACAAGCTGCCTCACATACATTTTGCGAAATACTTCAGTGATGGGGCAGCTTGTCAGTACAAAAACTGTAAAAATCTCAAAAATTTATGCATGCATTACCACGATTTTCAGATTCACGCAGAATGGAATTTTTTCACAAGTCATGGTAAAAATGTATGTCATGGTATTGCTGGTACCATTAAGCGCATGGCACCATGAGCTAGTCTGCAGTACCCTACAGAAGGTCACATTCTAACACCTCTTCAGTTATTTACCTGGGTACAGAAAAATATCCCTGGCATACAATCATCCTGTGTTTCGAAAGATGAGGCGAAATCTGTCAAAGAGTTGCTAAAAAGCAGACTAGAACACGTTAAAACTGTTGCAGACACAAGGAGCCATCATCACTTCTCTGCAGTGGGCTCTGACAATGTGCAGATGAGCAGACTGTCTGGTTATAACTATGGGGTCATGCACAACATGTGTCTTCACAGTGAGTCTGACTCAGGATTCAGAAGCAAAAGCAGCAACATACAACCAGGTTGCTATGTTATTGCTGTTTATGATGACAAATGGTACTTAGGATGTGTTGCAAAGTGCTGTGAAGCAGAAGGTGATGTGTTTGTGAACTTCATGGCACCAGCAGGACCAGCAAGATCATTTCATTGGCCACGTTTGGCAGACATGTATTGTATTCCTTTTGAACATATTCTTATGACAGTTCCAGTTCCTACCACAGTGTCAGGAAGACAGTACAATTTGCCACTCAAAGTACAGAGTACAGTAGCTAAAGTGTGGGAGAACTTCTGCTCGAAGTACAATCGACACAGAGTACGCGAAGGAACTGGCCCCCCTTCTTGCAGCGGTGTACCGTAGGTCTCTAGAAGAGCGTAGCGTTCCAAAGGATTGGAAAAGGGCACAGGTCATCCCCGTTTTCAAAAAGGGACGTCGAGCAGATGTGCAGAACTATAGACCTATGTCTCTAACATCGATCAGTTGTAGAATTTTGGAACACGTATTGTGTTCGAGTATAATGACTTTTCTGGAGACTAGAAATCTACTCTGTAGGAATCAGCATGGGTTTCGAAAAAGACGGTCATGTGAAACCCAGCTCGCGCTATTCGTCCACGAGACTCAGAGGGCCATAGATACGGGTTCACAGGTAGATGCCGTGTTTCTTGACTTCCGCAAGGCGTTCGATACAGTTCCCCACAGTCATTTAATGAACAAAGTAAGAGCATATGGACTATCAGACCAATTGTGTGATTGGATTGAGGAGTTCCTAGATAACAGGACGCAGCATGTCATTCTCAATGGAGAGAAGTCTTCCGAAGTAAGAGTGATTTCAGGTGTGCCGCAGGGGAGTGTCATAGGACCGTTGCTATTCACAATATACATAAATGACCTTGTGGATGACATCGGAAGTTCACTGAGGCTTTTTGCGGATGATGCTGTGGTGTATCGAGAGGTTGTAACAATGGAAAATTGTACTGAAATGCAGGAGGATCTGCAGCGAATTGACGCATGGTGCAGGGAATGGCAATTGAATCTCAATGTAGACAAGTGTCATGTGCTGCGAATACACAGAAAGATAGATCCTTTATCATTTAGCTACAAAATAGCAGGTCAGCAACTGGAAGCAGTTAATACCATAAATTATCTGGGAGTACGCATTAGGAGTGATTTAAAATGGAATGATCATATAATGTTGATCGTCGGTAAAGCAGATGCCAGACAGATTCATTGGAAGAATCCTAAGGAAATGCAATCCGAAAACAAAGGAAGTAGGTTACAGTACGCTTGTTCGCCCACTGCTTGAATACTGCTCAGCAGTGTGGGATCCGTACCAGATAGGGTTGATAGAAAATATAGAGAAGATCCAACGGAGAGCAGCGCGCTTCGTTACAGGATCATTTAGTAATCGCGAAAGCGTTACGGAGATGATAGATAAACTCCAGTGGAAGACTCTGCAGGAGAGACGCTCAGTAGCTCGGTACGGGCTTTTGTCAAAGTTTCGAGAATATACCTTCACCAAAGAGTCAAGCAGTATATTGCTCCCTCCTACGTATATCTCGCGAAGAGACCATGAGGATAAAATCTGAGAGATTAGAGCCCACACAGAAGCATACCGACAATCCTTCTTTCCATGAACAATACGAGAATGGAATAGAAGGGAGAACCGATAGAGGTACTCAAGGTACCCTCCGCCACACACCGTCAGGTGGCTTGCGGAGTATGGATGTAGATGTAGATGTAGACAGGTTTTTAGTGTGCAGTAAACATTAATGATACGTTGTGTTAATCTGTCTATATGTTGTTGCTTAGTGATTAAACAGTTGAGGGAGAGGATAAGAAGAGGCAGAACAGTTTATGATATGTTTTTACAAAATAGTGTTGTGGAACAATGGCCACACACCAAATACATCTGTCAGCTTCCTTTGTACACAAATGTCTTGCAATAACATGCTGAATTTTGAGATATATATCATTATGGTCTACTTATGCAGTGTGTGAAATTTGGCTTGGATACCACTTGTCCCTTTTGTGCAACCACACTTCGCAAATCCATGTTTTTCATGTAATTTTTCAAATTTTTGTATTTTCGTGTGCATGTAACTCAGTTTTTGTGACTGATATGGGCATGATGAGTTCTGTGTGTGTTTAGGCCACATTAAGCTTATCACAAAAAATTTATACCCTTTTTGAGTGAATTATATTTGGCATAGTGGGCACCTATAATATGTACCTCTTAACGTATTACATTTTTTTAATCACATTTTGAAATTTTTAATTTTCCCTCAGAAATATGTTTTTGGTGTTTTGATTCATGGAGTGTGTTCTCTAAATGGATGTTACTGGGTTGTAAAAATTTCACTGCACTGTGTGGAATAGTTCCAAGGTTATTAAGACCTGAAGTTGGGTCTGAAGAGAGATTGCCAGATGCAGGTTGCAATTTCCTGGTCATGCCACCTTCTTTCACAAGTCATAATTCTAGAACTAATTGGCAGGGGAAACTAATACTTTGTATACGAGTGTTTCACACATGGTAGAATTAGCGTACTGAATTTCAGTCAAATCTGAGACTATGAGCTGGAGCCCCTGGTTGAACTGACAGGGAACGACCCATATGCCACTGAAGATGACCCAGGTTGCAACATTTAAACACCTAAAAATAAGAAAATTCGCTTCACAATGAAGCTGGGGAGATCTTATACACATTACTTGGTCTTTAATATAGACATTAGCACAAAGAGACGATTATCCAGCACTTAAAAAAACTATATGCAATAACAGTGGAAAAGTATACGTTAGGCAGAGCTGTGGTAATCGGGTTATCTGAAGATGTGAGAAGCTGGAGATGAAGTCAGAAACATTCACCTTTGCCAATCAACTTTTAACAGAAAACCACTCATATGATGTACAATGTGAAGTTTTACATTTTGCTATGAAAAGCAGAAATATGGCCATATTGGATGTCAGTGGACATATGAATCAGAATGGCAGCTTAATATTAAATAACTACAAATGTTTTTTCTCCTTTGTTAACTTAGGCCTATGTTTTAGTTACAAGTACTAAGATTAAAATCGTAAAATCAACTATTTTTCCTCAGATATTAAATAAGTCTCCGCATAAAAAATTTTGTTTCCTTTATTAAGTAATGTGTCTATTTCTGTGAGACAAAAAAGTAATTTGCTTTCCCAAATAAACACTCAAATGTCATCATTTATATAGCTTCTGTATAAATTATATCTTGTAAATCACACATCAGTTTATCTGTGTTTGCGACATTCAGTTGACAAATGACTATGGCCTAACAAGCCGAAAGCTGCTTTGCAGCTAACTAAATATGATTTTGCAGAACATTCGGTTGTTTTTTTTTCTTTTTAATATTGTTAAGTTATGCTAAGAACTGATGGAAAACTCAGTTAATGTTGGAAACCATTTAACTACAGCAAATGACCATCACCCAACACATACAAATTAAAATTGCCCAACAATGTGCTACAGAACATGTACCTTGTCAAGGCTTGTGGCATGCAGAGCACCAGAATCACATGTACTTTGATATGCTCGAAATATTTAAACTGTTTCCTATGTCAGCCACACTAGCTGGCTACATACGGAAAAAAAAGAAAGAAAAAAAAAAAAAAACATTATTTGCGTAGCAGCTGTAGCACTGACAGTTCTCTGGTTTTGTAAATGAATACCTTGTGGCAAGGAACTTCAGCCGGCACACTGCAAGGCACAGGTTATCAGGCACAGACCTCCAAACTAATATTTGCCTTGTGGGGACTTCCTACTTTCATTGGCAGTGTTATCAAATGTTACATAAACTTATCAGTGTAAACAAAGTTTTTCATTCTGAACCCATCACCTTCTGCAAAAACACAGCTGCACTACTAGGATGAATTTTCTGCAACGTACTTCCTATTGTACCTTAATCAAAAAGTTTCAGTTAAAGTGAGAGGAGAAAGTACAAACTGGATCAGACTAGGGAAAGGAGTAAGACAAGGATGCTGTTTATCACCTACTCTTTTCAACCTGTACTTGGAAAATATGATTGACCAATGCTCATTAGATGACAAAGGAGTAGAAATTGGAGGAAGAAGAGTAGGGTGCTTGAGATTTGCTGATGACATGGTCCTTCTAGCCACAGGGGAAAAAGAATTACAGGATTTGGTGGACACCATTGCAACTAACGGAAAAAATATGGAATGAAAATTAACACAAATAAAACAAAAGTATTGGCAATAGGAGGAAATAAGGAACTAAAAATTGTGCTGAATGGAGAAAAACTAGAACAGGTGCAAAATTTTAAGTATCTTGGAAGCAGGATAGACACCGACTGGAAGTGCACCACAGAAATTAAAACAAGGATAGCAATGGCAAAAGAGGCGTTTTATAAGAAAAGGAGAATCTTCTGCAGCGGTATGGACAGAGAACTCAGAAAGAGACTCATAAAATGTCTTGTATGGGGTGTTCTTCTATATGGCGCTGAAACATGGACTATGAGGAAAAAAGACAGAGAAAGGCTGGAGGCTTTTGAGATCTGGAAATGGCGGAAGATGGAAGGAATAAATTGGATGGACAGAGTAAAAAATGAAGAGGTACTGAGAAGAGTGGGAGAGAAAAGGCAGTTACTAGATGTAATAAAGAGAAGAAAAAGAAATTGGATTGGGCATATATTAAGAAAGAATGACGGACTGATAAAAACAGTTTTAGAAGGTTATGTAGAAGGGAAAAGGAAGCGAGGAAGGAAGAGATTCCAGATACTGGATGACATGATGGACGGTACAACATACAGCAGCCTTAAGAAGGAAGCAATGGATCGCAGAAAATGGAGAGGCAAAGGACCTGCTAATATAGCAGATAACTGATGATGATGACTTCCTATGACTGAAAATGCCTGAGGTCATAATTCACTTTTTCTCATGAACTAGTTATTTAAAAGGTTTATTATGAAGTGTCATTAAAAAAAAAAAATCATAAGATTTTCACGCCCAGTGTAATAATTTTTGCATAAATGATATGCAGTCTATTACCTGTTAACTATTTTATTCATTGCTTCAAAAGCTCAATGGGATAATATGTAATGCAGATATGACATTATGACAGAGGAAATAAAAGAAAACATTAACTGTTCTATAATACTTGCATTAAAAGGAGAAGAAATGAGTAAATAAAATGCCAGGCTTATCAGTCTGAACTGTGTAAATCACTGACAATCAATCGATGGACATGCTCTCTTTCGGCACAAGCAAAAATCTCTTCCCAACTAATTTCACAAGGTAAGATGAAACATAAAACTAACTCCTTATCACAGCTACATCACTGTGTTGGCTGAAACAGAAGCCCAGTTGGCAGCTAAGCCAAAGACTACCTTCTCACCCCAATTAAAAAAACTGGATAAAAATGGTGTAACATAAGTAACAAACCACAATCACTGCAAACTAGTGTGTGTGATATAGCAGTTTTATTCATCACTATTTCCAAAGAGTACATGCTGACACTTATTTCTTTGTTATGTCGGGGGAAAAAAACATATGTCTTTTAAAGGAGTAACCTGTTAAGGAAGGATAGAAACATGCCAACCAGTCGCAATCTCACTAGTTTTTTATTATTCTTGCATTTCCAGATTTCATCTGCAAATAGCCATCTACAGTGCATGTGAGTGAGGCAGCATCCAACAAACTCAGCAGTACATGTCGTCATATGAATTTACCATTGGATAGGCAGAAGGAATGATATCGGATTGTGACTGACTGCTGTGTTCCTATCCTTCCTTAATTAATATACAACTGCCGTGCACATTGGTTCCTTATGGAATAAAATTTGGATAACCTGTTGTTTATTTTGTACCTACAACCACTCAATCTCCCACAGGCATGCTGAATGTGTCCTCAGCAACAAGGTGATTGCCTGTGAAGTACACGTCATGTAGTTGTATATTATTCCACGAGGTTTTGGACTTGCAACACGGTGACACTGGCAAAATGACATGATATTTAGACTGACAATCTTTCGGCCATCTTCAACGGGATTTTACACTGGAGACTGCTGGTGCACGTCGCTGACTTTATGCCCAAAAAAATGTTGCGGTAGTGCATGCACATATATTTTTGGTTGCACAAAAGCACTCTTTCACTTTTAGTGCCTTCTGTCTACCACTGATCCTTCTGAGGTGTGCACATGTATGTGCATGTGCAATATTACTTGCTCACCATCTGTTGAAATCCTGATCCACGGAGTTAAAATACAGTTGTTAATTTTCACTAGACATATCACTGGACATAAAATTTTGTCTCCCTGAAGATATTAAAGTAATTATTGTGCCCCATGCTTTATCAAATTGAAAGCCACTGTCTGCCAAACATATTTCCACAGATATTAGTGAATAAAGGCAGATTCTCTGAACTACACGGAGGATAGTTATCTTTGTAACACATCCTTCACTACCGTAACGGTCCTGGCTTCAAACTCCAGTAACCCACTGTCCCCACATCCACCACCCAACAGTTTCTCCTTCCTCTGTCCTGTCACCGCCTGCCAATTCACGTCCCCACGTCACCCTCACAGTGTGTGCCACTCCCCAGCAGTTCTGACAATTGTGCATCATGTGCCAATCCTGGACACCTCCACCCCACCCTTCCACATTCCTAGCCAACAAACCAGCTGCCTCCCTCAGAGCTGCAAACCACCCTCTCCTCCCTGCCTCATGCCTCTCCCCTCCCCACACAACACAATCCCCTGTGTGCCTGTTTTTCTGTGTGCATTGTACTCTAGCTCAAAGAAACAGTTACTCTGAAAGATAGCAAGTTTTATTTCTTTTTGTGAGAGCCTACAGAAAACTCAAAGCTCCCGCTTTTCGGTGAGTCATCTCCTTTAATCCAAAAGTACTTACATTCTACCAAAACTTTTTAACAAAATTAAACAGTTGACACACTTATTCTGTCAATGTTTTACATTATGTTATTCTAAGGCAACAGCTCATTGAGGAAAAACATCCACTGTTCAGATATGTGTAATGAAGACAACATGTGACGTTCACCTCTAGACATCAAGTATACAGTGCAACTAAGCAGTACATATATTCTCTCAAAAACTGTACAATTTAAAATGAAAGTTCGTAAGGTCAACATTACGAAAAGAACAGATTGCTACTCATCATATAGTGGAGATGTCGGGTCGCAGACAGGAACAACAAAAAGACTACTAAAACGTAAACTTTTCTCTCTCTCTCACACACACACACACACACACACACACACACACACACACACAGTGGTGTGTGTGTGTGTGTGTGTGTGTGTGTGTGTGTGTGTGTGTGTGTGGAGGGGGGGGGGGGGGTCTATTTCAGGAGGAGGCCTTCTGGGCAAAAGCTTGTGTGTTAAGTAGTCTTTTTCTTGTGCCTCTGTGCGACTCAACATCTCAGCTACATGGTGAGTAGCTGTTGTGTACATAGTTCTGCATAGAACTTTCCCACTAGAGCGCGCCCCGCTAAGCACAACAGCGCAGGCGCAGCACTCGTCCGTCTCCGCACTATGAGATGGCGCTGCCATAGAGACGGACCAAATTCTGCTTCCGCCGATCCGTGTATTAATATGTAACACAGCCAATGAGATTGCTGCTAACGTAGAACCTTTTCTCCTCGCGCAGTGATACATGAACGCTCGAGGTATTATAACGAGTGTACAGACCTCCGATTAGTCAGTCTGTATGAGTCTGCATTTATCTGCACCTGTCTGTACCAGTCTGCCTCAGTCTGCATGAGTCTGCATCAGTCTGTACCAGTCTGCATTAGTCTGTAACCAGTCTATAGTCAAGTTTCAGTCTGCACCTAATAAGATTATCATATTCCTGTACATAGCCATAAAGAGATTTGTATAGACACTTTTGTCAAGTATCAGAGATATATGTGAGAATAAGATTAACGTACCAATACCAAAGGAACTTCAGATTGTCAATTGTAAATAGCATCCAGAACCAAGTTAAGTAATTTTTATGCTTGTCATTATTTTAATAAATGTGTGTGAAAATTAATCAAGTTCTGTTTAAAGTTGCTCACCGTCAATCTGCTACTCTAAGCGTGCAAGTGGCATTTCTATCCTCTGACCTAACGGCAGAAGATAAACACGCCACGATAAGACCACGAGACATATTGCTGACACTCACCTACTTTGTTAGAGAGACAAGTCGAATAATCCGATGGTGTGTGTACTGAAGGTCTTACAGTACGCACACCACACAATGTCATGAGCCACGTAGCAGAAAAGGGGCAAACTTTTTCGACGTATAAAGTCTACTGTAAGACCTTCAGTACACACACCACAGTAGCAATCTATCCTTTTCATAATATTGTCATTATTCTATACTGGATTTTCCAGTGTTTGAAAGTCCAAAAAGGACAACTTTCATCTAGTATTAAATGTATACATTTAATCAAATACCAGGATAGCTTGGGTATTTCTATATATTTCTCTATTTTGTAGACAGGAAGATTCCCAGAAGACACGGAAAGTGGCAATTGTTTGTCTTAACTTACTGGTGCCCAGTGTTACACTAATGCTACAAATGACAGGACTGGATTTTTGCTGTTTTTTTTTTTTTTAATTTTTATTTTTTGTGCCAACAGTGAACTACTATAATCTTCTTGTGATTATTTAAGGATTTTTGAACATCATTTCCTTCAGCCTTGTGTTAGTAGTTCTGAGAAGCAGTCCACTCCTGGGGACAACTGGTGACTACACCCAAAACTTCATCACATCATGAATTTAAAGTAAGTATAATAATTAAAAGTTTTATCTTTTAGGTTCAAAAATTGTAAATAGTTCTTTAATCAACCAACAACAGAATAGAATAGAGATTTATTGTCTCATAACACACAATTTCAAGTCATTGACTTAATGTACAGAAGACTCGTCAAACCGAGCGAGGTGGCGCAGTAGTTAGCACACTGGACTCGCATTCGGGAGGACGACGGTTCAATCCCGTCTCCAGCCATCCTGATTTAGGTTTTCCGTGATTTCCCAAAATCGTTTCAGGCAAATGCCAGGATGGTTCCTTTGAAAGGGCACGGCCGACTTCCTTCCCAATCCTTCCCTAACCCGAGCTTGCGCTCCGTCTCTAATGACCTCGTTGTCGACGGGACGTTAAAACAACACTAACCTAACCTAACCTAACCTAAGACTCGTCAAAACACAAAAACAGATTTTTCTTATAATATCATTAATATAATATACTGTACTATATTATTAATTAATTAATAAATTAATAATTTTTATTAGAAAGTAACAAAATTTAAAAATTAACAGTCCTAAATATTTGTCTCTCGGGCTCAATTTTTCAGATTGTCATTCATGAATTCTTCTACTGAATAGTAACATTGCTGCACTAGTTTCTCTTTTTATCCTACATTCTTTTTGAATTCTCTTCTTTTCACTTTGTTATAAATTTTCACAGCCATGTATTGTGGAGTTTGAGCATAAAGTTTTAAATGGTGGGTGCACAGTAACAAAATTATTTTGATTTCTTGTTTTGTAATCATGCTGAAAATGATTTGTTATAAATCAATGAAGGCTACTATGTAATAAGATAATCAGCTCATAGATGTATATGGATCCTTTATATCCTCAAATTACTCCTACAAAACCTGCTGGCAACATAACAATTATCAAGGTTGTTTAAGATTCTGATACTATCCTTTGTAAGCCAGTGTTCATTCAAGCATACAACCTCAATATTTGGTATTTCTGACATGCAATTTATTGGAATTTATGCAACATTACTTCTATCACAGGCCATTGCACTGCATTTACATAAAAGTAACGCTAAGCATGAATGAGAGCACTTTCATAATTTTTACTTTTATCTAGACAATTAGTTTGGAAGTCTTAATTTAGTGATTTTTCTTAAAGAACAAGGTATTGGGGGTACTGCAAACCTTTTCCTTATATTGTTGGAAATAAAAGAAACATGCATAAGTTGGGTTAAAATCCAGAGTAAAAGAACATCAGTGACTAGGTTCACTGATGGCTGTGGGTTCCTCTGGAAACAGTACACTGAATGGAATGAACAGTCTGCTGAGCAGAGAAAATGGATTAAAAGCAAAGCAAAGCAATCCAAAAGTCCTTACGGAGCACCAGAGATAAGATTAGCTACAAACTTATCAAAACTGAGGACCAAGTCCAAGAAGTGGTACAGGAATTCTACTGCCTTAGATCCAAATTAAAGCAAGACAGGTGAACCAAGTACAGTACAAGGAACGCTCTGGTACAGGAAACATTCTTCTAGCATCAAACAAAGGTAATAATTTGTGAAAGAAATTTGTGAGTATGTATGATCGCAGGAGAGCTTCTGTGAAGTTTGGAAGGTAGGAGACGAGGTACTGGCGGAATTAAAGCTGTGAGGACGGGGTGTGAGTCGTGCTTGGGTAGCTCAGTCGGTAGAGCACTTGCCCACAAAAGGCAAAGGTCCCGAGTTCGAGTCTCAGTCCGGCACACAGTTTTAATCTGCCAAGAAGTTTCATATCAGCGCATACTCCGCTGTAGAGTGAAAATTTCATTCTAACTCACCAGGCGTTCAAGGAACTTGCAGAGGGTATTGGTAAGACTAATTGGATGGTAGCTATCCAACTGAAGAGGTGGATTCCCAGGATTCAACACTGGAACAACAATGCTTTCCTGCCACTGGGTAGGAAATACCCTCTCACTCCATAGCTGGTTGACAAGGGTCAATATACGACAGTGGCCAGCCACCGATAAGTGAGGGAGCATTTGGTTATGTATTTGATCCGGTCCGGGAGCCGTGTCGGGACAAAGGGCGAGGGCACTGGCGAATTCCCATTCGCTAAATGGGGCACCGTAATACTCCAAGCAGCGAGAAACGAAAGACAAAGGCAGTCGTTCCGAGTGCTCTTTCAGGAGGAGGAATGTGGACGGATACTGAATCAATGCAAAGGCTTGGGCAAAGTGTTGAGCGAAAAGCTCTGCAACAAAGTCCGGATGGGTAAGGACAACACCATGCACAGAAATTCCTGCAACGCCGGTCGGAAGACGTTGGCCAAAAATTCATCCGAGTTTTGCCCAGACTTGCGAAGAGGGGGTATGCGGCCCTATGGCAGCCACAAATCGTTCCCAACAAATCCGTTTCTGAAATATGATTAGGTAACAGGCCTGGGTGTGGAATCGTTTAAATACCAGGAGAGCAGTAGAAGGGTGCCACTTTAAGCATTGAACAGCATGGCGGTGGTCTTTTATGGCCACAGCAATTTCCAGAGTCCACCAAGGGACCATCTTCCAACGGGGGGAACCCAAGGAAGAAGGGATGGCTGAAAGAATCGCGGTAGTCAAAGTCTGTGTAGATTCATCAATACTACTGTGTGGTAGTACAGGAGGGATGGTAGCAGAGGAGAAATCACCCCAATCAGCTTTAGAGAAGGCCCACCTGGGAGGGTGACGGAGCGAGACATACTGAAGGAAGGTCAAAACAATCGGGTAATGATCGCTGTCATTGTGGACACCCCACTGAATGGAGGGAAGGAGGCCGGGACTGCAGATGGACAGGTCAAAGGCAGAAAAAGTGCCGTGTGCCACAATAAAGTGCGTGGGAGTGCCGGTCTTTAGAAGACAGAGGTCAAGCCCTGCCAGAACAGCTTCAACAGTCCTGCGCAGGGCAGTAGTCGTCTGACTACTCCAAAGAGAGATGTGGGCATTAAAGTCCCCTAGACGCAGGAAGGAAGAAGGGAGTTTTTGAAGAAGGGTGGTTAGGGCAAGGGATGTGGGTGGCCTGTCAGGCAGGAGGTAGAGATTACAGACTGTGATTGGAGTGGACAGATGGACCCTGACAGCAATTGCCTGTAGAGTAGTATGAAGGGGAACCCATTTACTAACAACGTCCTTGCAGGCCAAGATGCAAACACCACCAGAAGCCTGCAAGGGGCCAATTCAGTTGAAAGAAAGTGTGGAACCCACAAAGGGTGGGTGAGTAAGAATTGACAAAAAGGGTCTCCTGGAGAGCAATGCAAGCAGCAGAGTAGGAGGAAAGAGGGGGCTGCAACTCCGGGAGGTGACGCAAATAGCTATTACAATTCCACTGGAGGATTCTCAAGCTGGAGTCCAAATGGGAAGCGGACGGACCGGAGCTAGTCATGCCGCTGAGTCGCCATCTGTCACCGATAAGGATGGGTAATGTCCATATACACTCCTGGAAATGGAAAAAAGAACACATTGACACCGGTGTGTCAGACCCACCATACTTGCTCCGGACACTGCGAGAGGGCTGTACAAGCAATGATCACACGCACGGCACAGCGGACACACCAGGAACCGCGGTGTTGGCCGTCGAATGGCGCTAACTGCGCAGCATTTGTGCACCACCGCCGTCAGTGTCAGCCAGTTTGCCGTGGCATACGGAGCTCCATCGCAGTCTTTAACACTGGTAGCATGCCGCGACAGCGTGGACGTGAACCGTATGTGCAGTTGACGGACTTTGAGCAAAGGCGTATAGTGGGCATGCGGGAGGCCGAGTGGACGTACCGCCGAATTGCTCAACACGTGGGGCGTGAGGTCTCCACAGTACATCGATGTTGTCGCCAGTGGTCGGCGGAAGGTGCACGTGCCCGTCGACCTGGGACCGGACCGCAGCGACGCACGGATGCATGCCAAGACCGTAGGATCCTACGCAGTGCCGTAGGGGACCGCACCGCCACTTCCCAGCAAATTAGGGACACTGTTGCTCCTGGGGTATCGGCGAGGACCATTCGCAACCGTCTCCATGAAGCTGGGCTACGGTCCCGCACACCGTTAGGCCATCTTCCGCTCATGCTCCAACATCGTGCAGCCCGCCTCCAGTGGTGTCGCGACAGGCGTGAATGGAGGGACGAATGGAGACGTGTCGTCTTCAGCGATGAGAGTCACTTCTGCCTTGGTGCCAATGATGGTCGTATGCGTGTTTGGCGCCGTGCAGGTGAGCGCCACAATCAGGACTGCATACGACCGAGGCACACAGGGCCAACACCCGGCATCATGGTGTGGGGAGCGATCTCCTACACTGGCCGTACACCACTGGTGATCGTCGAGGGGACACTGAATAGTGCACGGTACATCCAAACCGCCATCGAACCCATCGTTCTACCATTCCTAGACCGGCAAGGGAACTTGCTGTTCCAACAGGACAATGCATGTCCGCATGTATCCCGTGCCACCCAACGTGCTCTAGAAGGTGTAAGTCAACTACCCTGGCCAGCAAGATCTCCGGATCTGTCCCCCATTGAGCATGTTTGGGACTGGATGAAGCGTCGTCTCACGCGGTCTGCACGTCCAGCACGAACGCTGGTCCAACTGAGGCGCCAGGTGGAAATGGGATGACAAGCCGTTCCACAGGACTACATCCAGCATCTCTACGATCGTCTCCATGGGAGAATAGCAGCCTGCATCGCTGCGAAAGGTGGATATACACTGTACTAGTGCCGACATTGTGCATGCACTGTTGCCTGTGTCTATGTGCCTGTGGTTCTGTCAGTGTGATCATGTGATGTATCTGACCCCAGGAATGTGTCAATAAAGTTTCCCCTTCCTGGGACAATGAATTCACGGTGTTCTTATTTCAATTTCCAGGAGTGTATGTGGGGTGAGACTCTGTTGGTTCATTGGCTGGAGGATGGGAAGGCGGCACCTCAGGGGGTACCGAGGGGCCCTTGCCCTTGTTCTTGTATTTCTGCTTCTTCTCTTGTGAAGGAAGAGATGGGCAGACTGCAGCGAGGTCGGGCATGGAATTACACCTGGCAATCTTGGTGCTCACTGGCCACGGATTGCATGGCCGATGTGGAGCTGCACATCACCTTTCAGGGGGGTGCCGGGAAGAGAAGTCCTGGGAGAGAGCTCCAGTACTGGCGGCTGCTGAAGGAGGAGAGTGCTTCTCCGGTGGGGGAGGGGGAGCAGCACCCGACGGGGTGGGTATGGGTACTGATGGGGAGGGGGTAGGGGAGTGGGAGAGAGAGGCGGAAGGTGTGGGGCGAATTGGGCGGGGCTGGGAAGACAAGGGGGTAAGAGGAGGAATGGGCATTAGTGAAGCAAAAGTAGTAGGCACGGGATGGAGCCAGTCATACTTTCAACAAGCCTCGGTGTACGTAAGTCGATCTAAGATCTTGTACTCTTGAATACTACTACTACTACTACTACTACTACTACTACTACTACTCGGCTCTACAGCCCTTGAAGGGCCTTGGCCTGCATCACAATATCCTGCCATTCTACCCGACCCATGGATTTCCGTCTTGTACTCTTGAATCCGTCATTCTTCCACATACACCGGGCATGCTGGTGAATGTGGAGGATGCTGTGCATTACAATTTACGCACACTGGCGGGGGAGCACAGGCACTCCCCTCATGGAAGTCACCGCAGAGGGGATCATTGGTGCAGCGGGAAGACGTGTCCAAACCATAAGCATTTAAAGCATCTCATCGGTGGTGGAATGTAAGGTTTTACATCACACCGATACACCATCACCTTTACCTTCTCTGGGCGGGTATCCCCCTCGAAGGCCAGGATAAAGGTGCCTGTATCGGCGCGATTGTTTTCGGGGGCTCGCTGTACACGGTGGATAAATCGGACTCCCCACCGCTCGAGGTTCGCATGGAGCTCCTCGTCAGTTTGGAGGAGGAGGAAAATGATGCCCTGTACTGAGTTCAAAGATTGGTGGGGTGCGACGGATGCTGGGATGTCACCAAGATAGTCACAAGCACGCAAGGCTTCAGATTGGGCAGTAGAAGGTGTCTTTATGAGCAAAGAAGTGGACCGTATTTTACTCGTGGAGTCCACTTCACCATACTTATCTTCAATTGCCTCCACGAAAAACAAAGGCTCGGTCGTGGCAAAACTTTCGACACCTGTCCTGGTACAAACCAGGTACCAAGGGAAAGGTATCAACCCAAGCCAGTGAGCTTGACCCTCTTCTCAGAGAGTGGCCAGGGAGGAGAAGGCCGAAGGATCGGAAGAAAGAGTATCATGTCTTCTATCACTCTTAGAGACGGCCACAGAATGGCCAGGATGTTGATACTTTTGTTGCTTCATGCCCTAGTACCACCCACTCTGATAAGGGGCTCACTCCGTGGGCACCACCCAGCCACAGCAAGGGCCGCCTGGCACGGCGGCCATTGCTGGGAGTTCTGATGCCCCAAAGTGATGAGCATCAACTCCTTGGCATACATGAGGCGTTAACAGCTCAGGTACCGGCAGTGTGATTCCTGTGTTGTCAGGCAGCTCAGCCAAGTGGGTACTTAACAGCCCCACCACACAGACTGGCTACTGTGCTGGTGACCTAGCAGGAAGGGGGCCAGGGTGCAACGGGAAAAGGAGGGGAGGGGGAGAGGAGCCTGCACCATGGAAACTAGGTTGGGAGTTCATCCCCAAATGGCTCACACTGTACTGAAAACGTTGGAAATGGATGTCAAACCCCAAGGGGACCAAAATCGCCAAAAAGGAGATGGAAACAGCAAACTAAACAATAGCACAGACGAAAACAAGGCCGGGAGGATAGCCAGGTCGATATAAAGAAGTCCACCAAGAGGGAAAGGAGGGGGCAGGGAGCAAGGAACACAGACAGTGAAGGAGAGGAACAGGGACGGTAATCCAGTCTGGAAAAAGGAAGGAGACTGCAATTGCTCGGGGCACCGTGCGTGCCACACATGTACCCACAAAAAGGACTGTGGGCCCCCTGGGGGAAGCAGTCTAAGGATATTACAAGGAATCTAAATCTGGATGGCCAGAGGCAGCTGTACAGTTTTTGATACAGAAATTTGAAAGTAATAGACGCTTGCCCACCCTACATAAATCATAGCATGGTGTCAGTTAACAAGTTCACACTTAGTTGTACAGTAATCACAGCCCTCATAATGCTGCCTCTTATGGATGAAATATTCACATATACAGTAAGTACAGTAATTATACTGTCCCCATATGCTGAGAGCATAAAAAAATATCAAAGAGATGCTCACAAACAAAAAGTTAGATGCACTGCATATGGTGGATAAAAGAGAACTGATGAAAAATGTTGCCACTGAATTTGGTCTTACAACTTTAACAGTGTCAGATCGGAAGAATAACCAGAAATAAAACTTTTGTTTCAAAAGAATGACAAAGAGTAGTTTAGAGAGTCAGGGACAGGAAAAGGCAAAGATGATGAACTTTTTACATGGTTTAGCAGAAAAGAAGGAAAGTGGCATTCCAATTTCAGGCCCAATATTGCAGGAAAAAAACCAATACAAACAAGAAGCTCTCTAATTTTGATTGTAGCTTCACAGTCTGTCAAGGTTGGTTAAACTCTGGAGCGATCAACACGGTATACGTCAGCTGTCCAAAATCAAACTACTATGTCATGAGTCCCATTTTCCTCAAACAGATAGGGTTACATGTCTGTAGACCAGCGACAGACTAGACCGCACTGAACCCACGGGAAGAAAACCCCAAGGTCTACAAAAGGTCACTGGAGGTGAGATAAGGGACAAAAGAAGAAAGGGAGACAGAGGAAGAAAGACGGCAAGATGCCCTACCTAGGGAGCAGCTAGAAGCCCCAGAATGCAGAGTCCATTGAGGGGACATACACGCTCTTCGAGAGTTGCTTTCCATTCTAAACAGGGTACTAGCAGTAATGGACAGCCCGGGTGGCTGACTAGTGGGATAAGGATATCATGTAGAACAAAGTGGGAATTATATCAAAATGTTAGAAGTAGTCGCAATCAAGCTACAGTAGCCCGTTACAAACAGTATTGTAAGGTGCTTAAAAATGTTATTAGGATGGCAAAGAGTACGTGGTATGCAAATAGAATAGCTAATTCACAGGATAAAATTAAAACGATATGGTCAGTTGTGAAGGAAGTGTCTGGTCAGCAGCATAAGGTTGACGATATAAAGTCAGTTCGCAGTAAAAATATTTCTGTTACTGATAAATCAGATATATGTACAGTATTTAACAACCATTTTCTGAGTATTGCTGGTGAATTAAATAAAAATTAGTTTCTACAGGAAATCATATAACTTTCTTGGCAAATGCCTTTCCAAGATTGATGTCTGAAATACTCCTCTGTGATAGAGACAAGAGGGAGATTGAGCCAATAATTAAATCACTGAAGACTAAGGACTCTCATGGTTATGATGGATTGTCTAGCAGAATATTAAATTACTGTGCTGCACATGTTAGCCCTGTATTTAGCCATATTTGTAATTTTTCCTTTAGGAATGGTCAGTTTCCTGAGCAATTAAAGTACTCAGTAGTAAAACCGCTTTATAAAAAGGGAGAAAGGGATGACGTAGATAATTTTAGACCTATTTCTATGCCCTCAGTGTTTGCAAAAGTTATAGAAAAGGCTGTGTATGTAAGGATACATTATCATTTTATATCATATGATTTGCTATCAAACATACAGTTCATCTCTAGAAGTCGTTTAAAAAGTGAAAATGCTATTATTCTCTTTTCTCTGTGAGGTACTGGATGGGCTAAACAAAAAGTTTCGAACGCTTGGGATATTTTTTGATTCACTAATGCATTTGATTGTGTTAATCACAAAATATTGCTCCAGAAGTTGGACCATTACGGAATACAGGGAGTAGCTCACTATTGGTTCACCTCTTACTTTAGCAACTGGCAGCAAAAGGTCATTATTCACAATGTTGATAACGGCTGTGTGTGGGATCTGAGTGGGGTACTGTCAAGTGGGGGGGTGCCCCAGGGATCACTGGTGGGGCTGCTCCTGTTCCTTATTTATATAAATGATATGCCCTCTAGTATTACGGGTAACTCTAAAATATTTCTGTTTGCCGATGACACTAGCTTGGAAGCAAAGGATGTTGTGTGCAACATTGACTCGGTTTCAAATAGCGCAGTACATGACCTCAGTTCATGGCTTGTAGAAAATAAACTAATGTTAAATCACAGTAAGACTCAGTTTTTACAGTTTCTAACACACAATTCAACAAAACCTGACTTTTTAATTTCACAGAATGGGGATATGATTAGTGAAACTGAACAGTTAAAATTTCTAGGTGTTCAGATAGATAGTAAGCTGTCGTGGAAAGCCCATGTTCAGGATCTTGTTCAAAGACTTAATACTGCCATTTTTGCTATTCGAACGGTATCAAAAGTGAGTGATACTTCCGACACAAAAATTAGTCTACTTTGCTTATTTTCATTCGCTTATGTCGTATGGTATTATATTTTGGGGTAACTCTTCCCATTCTACAAGGATATTTTTGGCTCAGAAATGGGCGGTTTGGGCAATTAGTGGTGTCAGTTCACGAACCTCTTGTCAACCTCTGTTCACGAGTCTGGGTATTTTGACATTGGCCTCTCAATATGTATATTCCTTATTGCCGTTTCTTGTTACCAATATTAGTTTATTCCCAAGAGTAACCAGCTTTCACTTGGTTAATACTTGGCAGAAATCAAACCTGTATTTGGATCGGACGTCCTTAACTCTTGTGCAAAAAGGTGTGCAGTATACTGCACATACAGTGCGACAGGAGTTCTGATTGAATATTGGGAGTGACACCTGAACAACCCCCCCCTCGTGTTAGGTAGCAATGAAGTGGTATCAACATGTTGTGTCATAAGCCTTTTGCAGATTGAAGAAGATGGCTGTGTAAAAGGAGTTCAGATGGCAGACTCCTGATAAAACGCGTTAAAAAATGGCTCTGAGCACTATGGGACTTAACATCTATGGTCATCAGTCCCCTAGAACTTAGAACTACTTAAACCTAACTAACCTAAGGACAGCACACAACACCCAGTCATCACGAGGCAGAGAAAATCCCTGACCCCGCCGGGAATCGAACCCGGGCGTAGGAAGCGAGAACGCCACCGCACGACCACGAGCTGTGGACGGTAAAACACGTTATCAGTAGTGAAATGGCCTTGGCGAAAACAACCCTGGGATGAAGCCAGATGACCCCGAGACTCAAAGAGCCAACAGAGGCACCGGCTCACCACGTGTACAAGCAACTTACAGAGAACACTGCTGAGACTTACTGGGCGATAACTGTCCTGCTCTAAAAGGTGCTTAACCAGTTCCAGTACTGTGACGATGACGAGTCATCACCATTGCAATGGTAACTTGCCCTCACTTCAGATGCAGTTAAAAATGGCAAGGATATGACATTGACAATCCACAGATAGGCGTTTGAGCATTTGGGTTTGGATGCTGTCAGACCCTAGGGCTGTATCAGGGCAGTGGGCTAGGACACTGATGAATTCCCATTTGCTGAAGGGAGCATTATATGGCTCCAGGTGATGTATAGTAACAGACAGTAGCTTTCACTCCACCCACTGTTTTAGGACACAAAAGACATGTTGATAAGTCTCAGACGCAGAGGCTCGAGCGTAATGAAGAGCAAAATGATCGGCGATGGCGTCTCGGCAAGTGTAGACACTGTCACTCAAAGTAATACCAGGTACAGCTGCAGGTGTGTTGTATCCATAGGGATATCTGACCTTTGCCCAAACTTGCAAAGGGGAGATACATGGTTCACAGGTTGAAACATACTGTTCCCAACATTATCGCTTCCATCATTTTATTAGGTGTCAGACTCTGCCAAGGAGCTGCTTAAAGGCAAATGAGTTGCTCCAATGACGGGTGTCACTTATAGCATTGGAGAACCTACCTTCAATCTCTAATGGTCTCTACGACTTCTGAGACTGCCGAGGCACTGTCTTCAGTCGGTGCAGACCTAAGGAACAGAGGATCGCCAAATCCGCTTCCGAAAGAAGGGCTGTATTTATATTCTGGACTACCTCATTGATACCTTTATGCAGCAGAGAGCAAAGGGCGACGAGTGGCGAAAGCACCCCAGTCAACGCAGTTGAGAGCTATCTGGGCACCGGTCCATGGGAGTCACACTGAGTGAGGGACAGGAAGGTCGGTAAGTTGTCACAACCACACAGGTCATCGTGGACTCTCCAGTGGAAGAACGAGAGAAGACAAGGGCTGCAAATGGAAAGGTCAATGGTCAAGAAAATTCAGTGCCCCACACCGAAGTGTGTGGGGGGCACCAATGTTCAAGACGCAGATGTCAAGTTGTGCCAGTAAGTTTTCAAGGTCTTTACCGCAGCCAGTCATTGTGGTTCCACCCCAGAAAGGGTTATGGGAATTGAAGACCTAAGACCATGAAATATGAGGGGAGCTGAGAAACCAATGCAAACAATATGTTCTGAGACATTCCACCATCAGAAGGAGGTAAATATTGCAGATTGTAATATACCAAAATGCCCTTATCTGAACAGTCACAGCCTCTCAAGGGGCATTAAGAGGTTCAAGTTCACTAGATAGTGTGTCCAGAACATACGTGCAAACTCTGCCCAACACCCTGCAGATAGCACGATTCTTGTAATATCCCTGGTATCCACAAAGGGTTGGGGTCAACATTGCTGGAAACCAAGTCTCCTGAAGGGCAATGCAGAAGGCAGGGGAAGTGCTTAAAAGATGCCGTAGCTCAGCCAGATGGTGGAAAAAACCATTACAATTGCACTGGAGAACAATGTTGTCGATGTACTGTGAGACCATGAAGGAGCCAAGGAGGCAGGTTATGCCCTAGGGTCACATGCTGTCACTGGTAGAGGGGTTATGGCATTAATACACATAGGTTCTGGGCTCCATTGTATGGTGTGACCTGGGGTCACATGGGCCGCTTGGACTCCCTGCCTCTGCCACAGGAATGGAACAGGTGGGGTCTGGTGTTATGGGGGTGGGGGGCACTGTAGGGTCTTTATCCTTGGAGGACTACTTCTTATCTTTCTTTCCTTAGAGGATTTGGATGATTGAGAGGGTTTCACTGGGTCAGTTTCAAATAATGATGATTAAGAAGCCACACGACCAGCAGCCTTCGGCTCCTTCAGCTACTGGCTGGCATCCAGTTGTAGACTAGCAGAAACCTTGGAAGGAAGTATCACAAGGGACCTCCTCCATGGCGAGAGAGGCCGGAGGAAGATGGTTGTCTCCATCTGGGAGATGGGGACCAATGACCCCAGTGGGTGGGAAGCCGACGCTCCCAAAGTAGGCATGGTCTCCATCTGGGAGATGGGGACCAGTGTCCCCAGTGGGTGGGAAGCCGACGCTCCCAAAGTAGGCATGGGGGAAGCAGTAAGAGGAGAGCCCCCAATCATCACGGGGCAGGCATCGTCAAGTGGCCCTTACGGCCCACTGTACACTGTCTTAACAGGCGGGAGTACAATCGCCAAAGGGGGCAATCTCGTTATAGTGGTGACATGTGACATTTTACATGCTGAATGCAACTGTTTGCACATTTTCTTGGCCTCTTGGTAAGTTTGTCCAGAATCTTGGATTCTTGTATTTTCTTCTCTCTCTGTATAACAGTGCAGTTTGGTGAGCAGGGAGGCTGGTGTTTTCCACAATTCACACAGATGGGGAGAGGGCACAAGGAACATTTGCATCCAGTACTCTTCCACAGCATCTATAGAAAGGGATAGCTTTGTTATGTGAAGACTTGTGCCCTAATTTCAGACATTGGAAGCACCGCTTGTGTGGGGATGGGAGTAACATATGGTATCACGTCACATCAGTATACCATCATGTTGGCAATAGTGAACCTACTATCCTTCGGCCTCCTATGTGCACGACGAAATATACACCCAGCCGCATCAAGTTGGTGTGTAGCACATCATTAGATGGCAAGAGCAGGTCTCAGCGGAAAACGATGCCCTGAACCATATTTAGACTATTATGGGGAGTGATAGTCACCAGTGTGTCACACAGCTTGTTACAAGCGAGCAGCATATGTGACTGCGCAAAGGATGATGTTGTGATCAAAACTGACCCACTTTTTCATGTTCAGTCTTTCTACATCTGCATCTCTATCTACATCAGTATTCTTCAAACACTGGGAGGTGCATGGCAGAGGGTACATCACAATGTACCAGTTATTAGGGTTTCTTTCTGTTCCATTCATGTATGTGTGTAGGAAGAATAATTGTTTGAATGCCTCTATGCACGCACTAATTATTCTAATCTTATTGCCGCAGTCCCTATGTGAGAAATACATATGGAGTTGTAATATATCCCTAGAGTAATAAATTAAAGTCGGATCTTAAAACTTTGCTAACAGACTTTCTCTGGATAGTTTATGCCTGCTTCCAAACGTAAGTTCAGACATCAGTATCTCTGTGACACTCTCCTGTCGATTAAACAAACATGTGGCCACTTGTGCTGCCCTTCTCTGTATGCTTTCAATATACCCAGTTAGACCTATATGGTACGGCACTCACACGCTTGAGCAATTTTCTAGGATGGGTCACACGAGTGATCTGTAAGCGATCTCTTCTGTGGACTGATTGCACTTCCCCTGTATTCTACTAATAAACTGAAGTCTACCATCTGCTTTACCCAAGACTGAAGCTGTGAGATCATTCCATTTCACATCCCTACAAAGTATTACACTCTGGTATTTGTAGGTGTTGGCCGATTCCAACAGTGACTCACTGATATTATAGTCATAGGATACCACATTTTTTTCACTTTGTGATTGCAAAATTTTACATTTCTGAACATTTAGAGCAAGTTGCCAATCTCTGCATCATGCTGAAATCTCATCAAGATCTGACTGAACATTTATGATGCTTCTCTCCGACAGTACTTCATTATAGATAACTGCACCATCTGCAAAAAGCCTAATTTTACCATTAATATTGTCTGCAAGACCATTAATGTACAACATGAATGGCAAGGGTTGCAACACACTTGCCTGGGGCACACCCGAAGTTGCTTTTACATCTAATGATGACTCTCTATCCAAGATAACATGCTGTATTCTCTCTACCAAAAAGTCCTCAATCTCAACACAAATTTCATATAAAAACAAAGATGAGGTGACTTACCGAACGAAAGCGCTGGCAGGTCGATAGACACACAAACAAACACAAACATACACACAAAATTCAAGCTTTCGCAACAAACTGTTGCCTCATCAGGAAAGAGGGAAGGAGAGGGAAAGACGAAAGGAAGTGGGTTTTAAGGGAGAGGGTAATGAGTCATTCCAATCCCGGGAGCGGAAAGACTTACCTAAGGTACCTAAGGTAAGTCTTTCCGCTCCCGGGATTGGAATGACTCCTTACCCTCTCCCTTAAAACCCACTTCCTTTCGTCTTTCCCTCTCCTTCCCTCTTTCCTGATGAGGCAACAGTTTGTTGCGAAAGCTTGAATTTTGTGTGTATGTTTGTGTTTGTTTGTGTGTCTATCGACCTGCCAGCGCTTTCGTTCGGTAAGTCACCTCATCTTTATTTTTATATATAATTTTTCCCACGTGGAATGTTTCCCTCTATTATACTGATATCAACACAAATTTCACTTGATAACCCATATGATCATGCTTCTGACAATAAGCGTAGGTGCTGTACTGAGTCAAATGCTTTCCGGAAATCAAGAAACACACTGCATCTACCTGGTTGCCTTGATCCAAAGCTTTCAGTATGTCACGAGAAAAAGATGGGTTTCACATGATAGGTGTTTTCGAAATCCATGCTGGTTGGCACTGAGCAGGTCATTCTGTTCGTGATACCTCACTATGTTTGACCTCAGAACATGTTATAAGATTCTAAAACAAATCAATGTCAAGAATATTGGACAGTAGTTTTGTGGACGACTCCACAAACCCTTCTTGTAGAGAGGTGTGTCTTGTGCCTTTTTCAAGAACTGGGCATGGTTTTTTGTTCAAGGGAGCTGTGATAGATTACAATCAGAAGATAGGCTAACTCAGGCAAATTAAGTATAGAATCTGATAGGCCTGGAGCTTTGTTCAGTTTTAACAATTTCAGCTGCTTCTCAACACCACACTGGCACTAATACTTATTTCATTCATATTTTCAGTGGTACAAGGATTAAATTGGGGCAATTCTCCTGGGTTTTCCTTTATAAAGGAACATTTGGAAACGGATTTAAGCATTTCAGTTTTGCTTGGCAACCCTCAATTTCAGTTCCTTCCTCTTTCACCAGGGACTGGACACTAACTTTGGTGCCACTAACAGCCTTTACATACACTCATAATTTCTTTGGACTTCGTGAAATGTCATTTCACATTATTTTGCTAGGGTAGTCATTGAAGGCATCATGCATTGCTATCTTGACAGCCAAATGAGTTGCATTTGGCATCTATCTATAGCCCAGACTTTGTTTTACACTTATTATGCAGTAATCTGTTTCTTTTTTATGAACTGTTCTACTATGTGCATATCTATCGAGTGTGTGGTCAACTATTCTTTTAAACCTGAGCCAGAGTTTCTCTACATGCTCCTGACCTGTGCTGATAGTTTCAAGTTCCTCACGAAGATATGACACTACTAACTTTTTATCTAGTGTAATGAACATATATATCTTTCTGCTTGCTTTAGTCGTCCTTTGTACTCTGTTAATCATTGTTGCCACAACCGCGTCATGGTCAGTGATACCATTTTCAATCTGGACATCCTCAAAGAGGTCAGGTCTATTTGTTGCCATTAGATCCAATATATTTCCACCATTAGTGGGGTTTCTAACTATCTGTTCTAGGTAGTTTTTAGAGAAGGCATATAGTACAATCTCAGGGAATGTCTTACCACGTCCACTACGAATAACAGAGCTGTAATTTTCCCAATTAATTGTTGGATGATTAGTCTCCACTGCCGGTTACAGTATGATTGGAAAACTTACGTGTAAGTGAGATTTTCTCTAATGTTTTCAGTTACATGGGTGACAGAAGGATACAATTATCATTTTATGCCCACCCTGGATACTGAGCCTTACCCAAAGTCTCACATGCTGCTTCACTTTCTATCTCAGTAGATTTGAGTTTCTTGTCTACTGCGACTAATAAAATCTTTGGATACCAACTTAAATTATCCCCAAAAATATCATTGCTCTCAATTTCAGGTTTCAATCATCTTTCTGTACCTAGTATTATGTGAGCTTGACTGCTTTCCAAGAGCACTTCAAACTCTGGCAATTTGTTGTGAATGCTTCAGCAGTTTACCATTAGGAATTTAATACTCTCACCTGCAGGAGGCATTTCTTTCAGTCTTACACTGATACTTCTCGGTTTCCTACAGCTATCTCTATCTGGACTGGATGGACAGTCACCTAATTTAAAAAACCATGTGCAAACTAAGTAAAGGGGAGAATATTCTTCTGCATGCCGTTTAGCCCTACATTCCTCCTGTAGCATTGCCATCACAAAGGAACATTTCAGGGTCGTATCTCTCTGCATTAAAACAGAACTTTCCTTCCATAGATACTGATGGGGCCGTATGGCCACTAGTGGGAAATAACTTCATCTGCTTCATTTGGGCCTCATCTGCCTTGGTGCCACCCACACCGGACAAGGGCTCTCTCCATGAGCACCACCCAGCCTCAGCAATGGATACCTGGCCAGTGGTCTGTTGCTCGAGTCCCTGTGCCCCAGTGATGAATGGCAAAAACTCCTTGGCATACTTGGGGAGTTTTCAGTTGTGGAACTAACAGTGTGATCCCTGTTTAGTCAGAGGCCTACCACTGTGCAAGTACTTGAAGACCGACCCACAACGGGATGGCTATTGTGCCAGAGTTTCCATAATCTGGATGACCTATAGTCCTACCAGTCTGGGAAAACAAGGTTCCACTTCCCCTGTATAGGTGTGTGTGTGTGTGTTTTTTTTTTTTTTGTTAGCTCTGAAGAAAAACCATACAAATATGCACCAGAACACATATCAGCAAAATTTGTTTCATTTTTGTTGTACATGCAACCACAACAAAATAACTTCCATATGTTTTTCACACTAACATTTTCTATCTTGCTTATGTACCTGTCAAATGTTCAACAACTGACCCAGGAAGTGAGTAGGACACACATTTTTCTGTTTTTACTTATTGTCTCAGATTCTGTGGGACAGTCTGAGCCAAAACTCGTGGAAAGAATCGCTACATGAACAGTTACAGGTATATTGCCCACCGGAATGAAGATTTCTCATATAATTTGCATATGGACACCAAATTATAGGGAAACTTCTCAAATACTGCAAGGAGGTCCTGTACTAGAGAGACAAGGAAGCCTTCCTATGTAGATTGGAAAATTTGAAGTTTTTAATTTCTAGAGCTAACCTCGAAAATCATCAAGAGAACACCAACTTTCATGGCTACAATGTGCAACTGTCCGAATGCATAGTCAACTGTCACCTCAAAAAAAAAAAAAAAAAGTTATTTTTTGTGTGTGTGTGTGCGCCAGTGTGTCTTCAGTGCTGTTAAACAGTGAAATTCACTTGCCACACTACCGTAGCACACTGTTATAGGAGCCTGATAAAATAAAAATTAAAAAAGTGGAGATGGGCTGCACTTCTTTGTCCTAACTGTTCTAGCATAATGCTACAGTACTGTGGTAAGAGGATTTAAATGTGTACCAGAATGTAGGAGTGTACCCGCAAACAAACTGCACATTAATTATTATGTAACTTTTCTTTTCTCTCAACATAGTTATCACAACTATATGACTGACCCCCGTAGCATCCTTTCATGTAACATTAGTAAAAAAAAAGAACTACTCAAAGACACATAAATCACAATGGTAAGTTACTTTTTTAATGTGCTGCCATTACACACCGAGAGCATGGGGAACACAATTTTCTTTCTTTTGTTCACCTTGCCTGGTTGCTAACAAAATATTTCCACTGACATTTTCCTACTTTCACTGTTCCAAATAAACATGTAGGCTACTATATTGAGTAACTTGACAAAGTGAGTCTGATAAAAGAAACATATGCAAGTGAAATAGCCTACTGTTGGTGGGAGGATGTGTAATTCAATGTAATCATGTGTATAATTTGTCATTATTTATGTCATCTACTTACACTATGGCATATGTGACTGCTTCAACTAAAGTGCATTTACAGTGTACCACACTCTTCTGTCAAGTACAGTTGTTGGCAATTTGTTTCCTTTGCTCGTAGCCAATTGGGTGATAGTATTCGCTAAGAAAACTAAATTTATTGACTTGCAGCGAAGTCCGAAGACTAGGTTACGTTAGAAAGTGACAGTCTGGTTGAGAGTTAGCAAAGCCAATGAATCTCAACACTAAAATAACATTGGCGCCATAAATTAAAGTGTAGTGTAGTCCGAGATACGCATTTGCCATTGCAAGTTTACTTGTATGTCTTACTTCCAATTTTGGGATTTAACAGAACAACTGCCAACACAAGTGCACTTTTACAGAGGTGGTGTAATGCCTGTCTCTAGCTGTTGTACGATGTCGACGACTTCTGTAAACCAACAAAATGCCAAGGGAAGTACGGCACAGGGCTCTCATATGAGAGAAGGTTCGTACAGGGCTCTCATATGAGAGAAGATTCATATTGCATCCCAACTTTATGTACGTAACACAAAATGGTCAGAGGGAAAACATAGGAATAAATACTGTTGGAAAATAACTGTGAAGGTTGGGACAAAATGTACTGCTGGTCAAGAAAGGTACGTATGATCTGTGTGTTGAGTTCCAGCTAAGCATATCAGAACCATTTTTTATGACAAAATTACTATTTGCCGACGTATCTGAGGCTTTGTATTGTTCTGTCAAAGTAATTATTGTTAAGTAATAGTGCAATGTTTGTAACTTATATAATCATACAACACAAACATCAATATGTTGTGCTTCTGACAAATGTATCTATAAATAAATAAAGTCACATTAAAATTGGAAAATAATTTATAATTCATGTTACTATACAGTTTAAAAGGCAGGACCTAATACTATAGGGAATTAAAACCAATATGCACACTCCACTTTCAGTAATTGTAAAATCCACTACGCCCTTGAAAGCACACGCTTGGTCTGTTATGCAAGCTGTTTTCACGCAAACATAATAGCAGCCATTGCTACGAGGTAATGACACATCAGGTGTTGTAATGGTCATCTCTAATTTGCTGTATCAGAACTACAGCTTCGTGGAAAGAAAACTAGTTTTTCCATGAACAGTACCATTCCCAACCATTAAGTTGCAGTTAAAACTGTTGCAAATAAAAGATTTTCAATCTGGTCACTTTTAATACATTATATTTGTTTCACAGAATTCACATGGTTGGTTGAAAGTAGGCCTCAAGTAGTTCAGACAAATGACAGAACATAAAAGAAGGATCTCCACAATTTTTTTAAACAAGTTACCTCCATAAATATCAAAAAAAAGAAAAGAAAAGGTAGGCCAACCAGCACTGAAACAGGTCACCATGAAGTATACTGACTGCCCATTTTTGGCATTTTTTAATTAATACAGAATTTAAACAAAGTAATGTTCTGTCTGCTACTTTCTGCTGAAGGTAAATCAGACCTAAACCTGTAGGCTGATCTGAATGCTGCAGTGCCTGACTGGTCACAATCCTACTCAATGTGGTATGCCTTTGCCTTCTTCCTACCTTTGACCAGATTTACCAATTCAATAATATGTGGCCCTGCAGTTTAGCATGGACTATGAGGCAAAGTGCAATTCTGAATATGTTACATAGTCCTATACAAGTCACTGTCAGAGGTGACAGAATTACGTGTGACCGAAAAGAATCCTGAGACTGACTGATGACTGCATTCTGACCTATGAATTTACTGGCTGGCACCTACCCACAGCAAGATTATGGTGAAACGAAACTGTATACGAAGAATTTAAGTAATTAGTCCTAATGACAGAGAACAACAACAAAATACACCTAATTCGTGGCATCACAGAAATACTGTTCATTCATAACGTCACTTATGATGAAATGTCTATGTCTACATTTAGATCTACAATGCTATTTATTAAAACAGTAGATCTCCGTGCAATCGAATCCCAGTTAATTATTCTGCTGGTAGTATGACGTAAGATTTATCTGCGCACCAAGTGAATTACGTGTTTACTTAAGGTCCTCTGATGCGTGCTTGCCTGCCCCCCCCCCCCCTTTCATATCTCTCTGGATAACTATATAGATGATTCACTACCAAACCCAATCTACTAAAAATGGGTTCAATCTGTTATATAGGAACAAAAGGCTTCGTTGTATGCATTCACAAATTTCCACACTTGAGAAAAACACACGTCAGCGATAGCACGTGCTGCAATGATCTGCAGTTCAATTTCCTATCGAAATTAGCAATGTTGCAAAATGCAACACGAAATGGCATGTTATTAAAGAGAGTTACTAGCGCTACTGATAAACAGGAGGCCGCAAGGCATTTTCTTCTTCTTCTTTAACACTCGCTAAAAATTATGAAGACCTCCAACTGACTTCTATCCTGGAAATGTCGACACGACGGGGATTTCCCACCCACATATACAAATCGGTTGACAGTTCCGGTAATGGGATGACATGCATGTGTCAACAACAAAGTTGTTTACGTATTCTCCGGTGCCGTAACACACAAAAATCAAAACGCAATTTCAACAGCGAAATATATTATTTAAACTGGAATTGTCATAATTTTCACGCTCGAAGTTACACTCTTCCACCACTTAATATACAACATAAACAATTCACCGGGACACGCATCTATGGATTGGAACAGATATACTCAAATTTCGAAACACAACCAAATGAAACTCTTCATAACATGGAAAGTCTCGTTGTTGGGGGTAGCAGTGCATATTCCATAAACATTTATCATCTACAATCAACATTTTTCTACCCACCTCCGGGTTCTATCTTCAGCATACCGCGACTCCAAAGATATGACTACACGTGTGCAACCTATGACAACACCACAGTGCCAACGAGCAAGTTAGCCACTCTGACAAATGATTCCATTGTACTTGGACGTTAATAAATACATTTTATCGAGCTCATTCCAAATACGATTGATGATTAACTACAGCAAGCGTAAAGACACTGTGAGCAGAATGTGAATTATGGCAACGAAACTCTGTTTCGAACTTAAAGGTAGTAGCGGATGTTGTTTCTGCATTACTACACCTGTAGGCGCTAATTTTATAGGGGAGTCATGAATTCGCACTTCTTGGTACAGGTTAGGCGCTCTACAAGCAATTTGTGCTCTTTCGTAACAGTATGGCAAATCAGATGGTGATTCCCCTTCTTCCGCTTATCGAGTTGTGATTGACATATATCATTCTCAGTAAGGAAGCGATAACCGACGGCGCAGTGATCAGTCATTTTTGCCACCGTATTATCAAGCAACAAATTAATCCACCGCACGTTGCTCCGCATGTGACTTATATTAAGAAAGCAACTTCTTTTCCAATTCTGCACAGGATTTCATGGTGGCTTCTGATACCGCAAGGTATAAAAAAATGTGCCCATATTTTAATATCTATAGCAGTTGTGGCCCCTAAATGTCTTGGGTCCCGGGTTTGAAACCACCTACGGCTTAAATTTTCGAAACCAATTACATGACATGTAGTCTACTTAGGCCGGGTACCAGATTGCACCATACCACAAAAAATAACACTGTAATATGGTTACAGGGTAATTATGCTGTTACATATCGGCAGTTAATATAAACTAGGACGTTATTTTTACCAGCTGAATTAAATACATGGGAATGGTGTCTCGAAAACAAAATGGTCGGTAATTAAAAAAAAGTATTCAGTATCATGCAGGAAATAACACACGAAAAAAATGGATTATGATCACTCACAGGAGGACTGAAGCAAGACAGACAGGAAAATGCTTTACTTTAAAAGAAGAAATTTAAGTATGAAAACTAAAAAACTTAACACCTATGAAAGTTTCCTTTTATTGTTACAATTTTTCTACTTAAATTATTACTTTGTTTCCAAAAATTTTAACTGCTGAATATAGATTTTTAACAATGAGTTACATACTAATTCCAGTAGTTTAATATAAACTTCATCCAGAATATCTAATAAAGAATTGCATCTATTTTAGAAGAAAATTTTAGTTGCTGGAGGAGAAAATTACTAGTCAAGAAACATACTAATTTAGAAAATCGATTTTTCAGAAAAAGAAGAAAAAGAGAAAAAAAGACGTGGAGAAGTGCTCGACTACGAATACAAAGGTTTAGGTCGATATCGAGTCGGTCATTGGATTTTTATCGCCTCTTACAGTGATTTGTTAATGCGGCAAATGGCGAGTTGCGCAGGGACTGGGAATTAACTTTAACATTTACGTCTCTCCCCCAAAACATATCTTGTAGTCAAAAATTGAATTAATTCAAGGGTGTATCACCTCTAATCGACAATATCTAGTAATGCACTATGTGACTCAAACCAACCTTCCAGATGAGGACAGCTTTTCTTTTCATTGTTTTGTATACCAGCTGCGGGTTCAATCGTTTTTTGAAGGATTTCGCCATTCCTATTCTGATCGTAAAAATGACCTGCAGACCAAAAAAAAAATGGATACTAGTATGTGTTAATAATTTTCCAAACTGACAACTGTTTTTCTTGTTAGATTTCAGATAAGGACTAATATATATGTTCTAAATCTACATCTATACTCTGCAAACTACCGTGAGAAGCATGGGAGAGGGTACTTTCCACTGTACCAGTTATTTGAGTTTCTTCCTGTTCCATTTACGTGTGGAGTGCAGGAAGAATGACTCACTGACTGCCTCTGTGCACGCAGTAATTATTCCAATCTTATCCTCACAATCCCTATGTGACCGATGTAGAGGGGGTTGTAGTATATACTTAGACTAATCATTTTAAGTCAGTTCTTGAAACTTTGTTGATAGACTTTCTCAGGATAGTTTACGCCTATCTTCAAGAGTCCAGTTCAGTTCTTTCAGTATCTTTGTGACACTCTTCCATGGATTAAACAGACCTGTGACATTCACGCTGCCCTTCTCTGTGTTCACTCAATATTCCCTGCTAGTCCTATTTGGTACAGGTCTCACCACCTGAGCAATATTCTAGAACTTGTCACACGAGTGATTTGTAAGCAATCTCCCTTGTAGACTGATTGTACTTCCCCAGTATTCTACCAATAAACTGAAGTCTACCATCTGCTTTAGCCACGACTGAACCTACATAATCATTCCATTTCATATTCCTACAAAGTGTTACACCCTGGTATTTGATGAGTTGACCGATTCCAGCAGTGACTCATCGATATTATAGTTATAGGATATACGTTTTTTCGATTTGTGAAGTGCAAAAGTTTAAATTTCTGAACATTTAGAGTAAGTTGCCAATCTCTACACTACACTATAATCTTATCAAGACCTAACTGAATATTTATGCAGCTTCTTTCAGATGGTACTTCATTACAGATAACTGCATCATCTGCAAAAAGCTTGATTTTACTATTAATATTGTCTGTTAGATCATTAATATGCAATATGAACAGCAAGGCCCCAACACACTTCCTTGGGGTACACCCGAAGTTACTTCTATATCTAACGATGACTCTCCATCCAAGATAAGATGCTGTGTCCTCCCTACCAAAAAGTCCTCAATCCAGTCATAAATTTCACTTGATATTGCTACGGAAGAACGCTGAAGATTAAATGGGTAGATCACATAACTAATGAGGAGGTATTGAATAGGATTGGGGAGAAGAGAAGTTCGTGGCACAACTTGACTAGAAGATGGTATCGGTTGGTAGGACATGTTATGAGGAATCAAGGGATCACCAATTTAGTATTGGAGGGCAGCGTGGAGGGCAAAATTCGTAGAGGGAGACCAAGAGATGAATACACTAAGCAGATTCAGAAGGATGTATGTTGCAGTAGGTACTGGGAGATGAAGAAGCTTGCACAGGATAGAGTAGCATGAAGAGCTGCATCAAACCAGTCTCAGGACTGAAGACCACAACAACCTCACATGATCGTACTTTTGACAATAAGCGTAGGTGCGATTATGAGTCAAATGCTTTTCGGAAATTAAGAAACACTGCATCTACTTCAGTTATGTCACGCGAGAAAAGTCCGAGTTGGGTTTCACATGATCGAAAATTTTGGACATTTGTGGTAAGTTTCAATGGGACCAAACTGCTGAGGTCATCTGCCTCTAGGCTAGCACACTACTTAATCTAGCTTGCGCGAAGGACAACACACACACCCATGTCCGAGGGAGGACTCGAACCTCCGACGGGGGAAGCCGCGCGAACCTTGACAAGATGCCATAGTGCACGTGCCACACGATCGATGTTTTCGAAATCCACGCTGCTTGGCACTGAGAAGGTCATTCTGCTCAAGATGGTTGATTATGTCTGACCTCAGAGTATGATCTAAGATTCTACAACAAAACAATGTCACGGATATTGGACAGTAATAATTTCTACTGCCCCTCTTGTAGACACATGTGACCTGTGCCTTTTTCCAAGAACTGGACATGACAGATTATAGTAAGAAGATGGGCTAAGCAAATTCAGTATAGAAGCTGCCAGGGATTCCATCAAGGCCAGCAGCTTTCTTCAATTGTAACGATTTCAGCTGTTTCTCAACACCACTGATAATAATATTTATTTCATTCATCTTTCCAGCGGTACAAGGATTAAATTGGGCCTATTCTCCTGGACTTTCGTTTGTAAACAAACATTTGAAACTGAAGTTAAGCATTTCAGCTTCTTCATTAGCGTTATGTAATGTCATCAAAAAAGAATTCTTTAAAGAATCGAACTCACATGTATAAAAAAATTATGTTTATTTTGCAAATGAGTGAACGTGTTAGGTATTTACTTTAACCATGTAAACGAGTAAAACTTTAGATAAGGTCTGAAAACGTGTTTAAGGTTTCCTGTAAGTCTCTAAGAGGTCTGATTTTCAATCACTGGATGGATGTAGTTCGGGTATTTGCACGAAGTGAATTCGCTGCCTCGATACATATAGCAAAAAAAGTTTTGCAACACTTCGATTGCGAGAGTTCCGGAACTTGTACAGAAAACTGGAATAGAGATCAACATAAACATCATTTCCGCCGTTTTTATAACTCGAGAAAACTACACATTGCATGTTGTATCACCATACAACAAGACCTTCAGAGGTGGTGATCCAGATTGCTGTACACACCGATATCTCTAATACCCAGTAGCACGTCCTCTTTCGTTGATGCACGGCTGTATTTGTAGTGGCATACGATCCACAAGTTCATCAAGGCACTGTTGGTGCAGATCGTCCCACTCCTCAACGGTGATTCGGCGTAGATCTCTCAGAATGGTTGGTGGTCACGTTGTCCATAAACTGCCATTTTCAAACTATCCCAGGCATGTTCGATAGGGTTCATGTCTGGAGAACATTCTGGCCACTCTAGTCGAGCGATGTCGTTATTCTGAAGGAAGTCATTCACAAGATATGCACGATGGGGGCGCGAATTGTCGTCCATGAAGACGAATGCCTCGCCAATATGCTGCCGATTTGGTTGCACTATTGGTCGGAGGATGGCATTCACGTATCGCACACCCATTATGGCGCCTTCCATGACCACTAGCGGCGTACGTCGGCCCACATAATGCCACCCCAAAACATCAGGGAACCTCCAGCTTACTGCACTCGCTGGACAGTGTGTCTAAGGAGTTCAAGCCTGACCGGGTTGCCTCCAAAGACGTCTCCGACGATTGTCTGGTTGAAGGCATATGCGACACTCATCGGTGAAGAGAATGTGATGCTAATCCTGAGCTGTCCATTCGGTATGTTGTTGGGCCCATCTGTGCTGCGCTGCACGATGTAGTGGTTGCAAAGATGGACCTCACCATGGACGTCGGGAGTGAAGTTGCGCATCATGCAGCCTATTGCGTACAGTTTGAGTCGTAACAGGACGTCCTGTGGCTGCACGGAAGCATTACTCAACACGGTGGCGTTGCTGTCAGTGTTCCTCCGAGCCATAATCCGTAGGTAGCGGGGCATCCATTGCAGTAGTAGCCTTTGGGCGGCCTGAGCGAGGCATGTCATCGAGAGTTTCTGCCTCTCTGTATCTCCTCCACGTCCGAACAACATCGCTTTGGTTCACTCCGAGACGCCTGGACACTTTCCTTATTGAGAGCCCTCCCTGGCACAAAGTAACAATGCAGACGCAATCGAACCACAGTATTGACCGTCTAGGCTACAGACAACACGAGCCATGTACCTCTCTCCTGGTGGAATGACTGGTACTGATTGGCTGTCAGACTACCTCCATCTAATAGGCGCTGCTCATGCATGGTTGCTTACATCTTTGGGTGGGTTTAGTGACATCTCTGAACAGTCAAAGGGACTGTGCCTGTGATACAATATCCACAGTCAATGACTATATTCACTAGTTTTGGGAACCGGAGTGATGCAAAGCATTTATATATATATATATATATATATATATATATATCTATATATATACACTCCTGGAAATGGAAAAAAGAACACATTGACACCGGTGCGTCAGACCCACCACACTTGCTCCGGACACTGCGAGAGGGCTGTACAAGCAATGATCACACGCACGGCACAGCGGACACACCAGGAACCGCGGTGTTGGCCGTCGAATGGCGCTAGCTGCGCAGCATTTGTGCACCGCCGCCGTCAGTGTCAGCCAGTTTGCCGTGGCATACGGAGCTCCATCGCAGTCTTTAACACTGGTAGCATGCCGGGACAGCGTGGACGTGAACCGTATGTGCAGTTGACGGACTTTGAGCGAGGGCGTATAGTGGGCATGCGGGAGGCCGGGTGGACGTACCGCCGAATTGCTCAACACGTGGGGCGTGAGGTCTCCACAGTACATCGATGTTGTCGCCAGTGGTCGGCGGAAGGTGCACGTGCCCGTCGACCTGCGACCGGACCGCAGCGACGCACGGATGCACGCCAAGACCGTAGGATCCTACGCAGTGCCGTAGGGGACCGCACCGCCACTTCCCAGCAAATTAGGGACACTGTTGCTCCTGGGGTATCGGCGAGGACCATTCGCAACTGTCTCCAAGAAGCTGGGCTACGGTCCTGCACACCGTTAGGCCGTCTTCCGCTCACGCCCCAACATCGTGCAGCCCGCCTCCAGTGGTGTCGCGACAGGCGTGAATGGAGGGACGAATGGAGACGTGTCATCTTCAGCGATGAGAGTCGCTTCTGCCTTGGTGCCAATGATGGTCGTATGCGTGTTTGGCGCTGTGCAGGTGAGCGCCACAATCAGGACTGCATACGACCGAGGCACACAGGGCCAACACCCGGCATCATGGTGTGGGGAGCGATCTCCTACACTGGCCGTACACCACTGGTGATCGTCGAGGGGACACTGAATAGTGCACGGTACATCCAAACCGTCATCGAACCCATCGTTCTACCATTCCCAGACCGGCAAGGGAACTTGCTGTTCCAACAGGACAATGCACGTTCGCATGTATCCCGTGCCACCCAACGTGCTCTAGAAGGTGTAAGTCAACTACCCTGGCCAGCAAGATCTCCGGATCTGTCCCCCATTGAGCATGTTTGGGACTGGATGAAGCGTCGTCTCCCGCAGTCTGCACGTCCAGCACGAACGCTGGTCCAACTGAGGCGTCAGGTGGAAATGGCATGGCAAGCCGTTCCACAGGACTACATCCAGCATCTCTACGATCGTCTCCATGGGAGAATAGCAGCCTGCATTGCTGCGAAAGGTGGATATACACTGTACTAGTGCCGACAATGTGCATGCTCTGTTGCCTGTGTCTATGTGCCTGTGGTTCTGTCAGTGTGATCATGTGATGTATCTGACCCCAGGAATGTGTCAATAAAGTTTCCCCTTCCTGGGACAATGAATTCACGGTGTTCTTATTTCAATTTCCAGGAGTGTATATATATATATGTTGTTGTTGTTGTGGTCTTCAGTCCTGAGACTGGTTTGATGCAACTCTCCAAGCTACTCTACCCTGTGCAAGCTTTTTCATCTCCCAGTACCTACTGCAACCTACATCCTTCTGAATCTGCTTAGTGTATTCATCTCTTGGTCTCCCTCTACGATTTTTACCCTCCATGCTGCCCTCCAATACTAAATTGGTGATCCCTTGATGTCTCAGAACATGTCCTACCAACCGATCCCTTCTTCTTGTCAAGTTGTGCCACAAACTTCTCTTCTCCCCAATTCTATTCAATACCTCCTCATTAGTTATGTGATTTACCCATCTAATCTTCAGCATTCTTCTGTAGCACCACATTTCGAAAGCTTCTATTCTCTTCTTGTCCAAACTATTTATCGTCCATGTTTCACTTCCATACATGGCTACACTCCATACGAATACTTTCAGAAATGACTTCCTGACACTTAAATCAATACTGGATGTTAACAAATTTCTCTTCTTCAGAAACGCTTTGCTTGCCATTGCCAGCCTACATTTTATATCCTCTCTACTTCGACCATCATCAGTTATTTTGCTCCCCAAATAGCAAAACTCCTTTACTACTTTAAGTGCCTCATTTCCTAATCTAATTCCCTCAGCATCACCCGACTTAATTCGACTACATTCCATTATCCTCGTTTTGCTTTTCTTGATGTTCATCTTATATCCTCCTTTCAAGACACTGTCCATTCCATTCAACTGCTCTTCCAAGTCCTTTGCTGTCTCTGACAGAATTACAATGTCATCGGCGAACCTCAAAGTTTTTATTTCTTCTCCATGAATTTTAATACCTACTCCGAATTTTTCTTTTGTTTCCTTTACTGCTTGCTCAATATACAGATTGAACAACATCGGGGAGAGGCTACAACCCTGTCTTACTCCCTTCCCAACCACTGCTTCCCTTTCATGTCCCTCGACTCTTATAACTGCCATCTGGTTTCTGTACAAATTGTAAATAGCCTTTCGCTCCCTGTGTTTTACCCCTGCCACCTTTAGAATTTGAAAGAGAGTATTCCAGTCAACATTGTCAAAAGCTTTCTCTAAGTCTACAAATGCTAGAAATGTAGGTTTGCCTTTCCTTAATCTTTCTTCTAAGATAAGTCGTAAGGTCAGTATTGCCTCACGTGTTCCAGTGTTTCTACGGAATCCAAACTGATCTTCCCCGAGGTTGGCTTCTACTAGTTTTTCCATTCGTCTGTAAAGAATTCGTGTTAGTATTTTGCAGCTGTGACTTATTAAGCTGATAGTTCGGTAATTTTCACATCTGTCAACACCTGCTTTCTTTGGGATTGGAATTATTATATTCTTCTTGAAGTCTGAGGGTATTTCGCCTGTTTCATACATCTTGCTCACCAGATGGTAGAGTTTTGTCAGGACTGGCTCTTCCAAGGTTGTCAGTAGGATGTAGAGGCCTATCTCACTAGGGGTAAGATAGATACTGCCTACAGGAAAATGAAAGAGACCTTTGGAGATAAGAGAACGACTTGTATGAATATCAAGAGCTCAGATGGAAACCCAGTTCTAAGCAAAGAAGGGAAAGCAGAAAGGTGGAAGGAGTATATAGAGGGTCTATACAAGGGTGATGTACTTGAGGACAATATTATGGAAATGGAAGAGGATGTAGATGAAGATGAAATGGGAGATATGATACTGCGTGAAGAGTTTGACAGAGCACTGAAAGACCTGAGTCGAAACAGGGCCCCCGGAGTAGACAATATTCCATTGGAACTATATATATATATATATATATATATATATATATATATATATATATATATATATATATATACGAGGGCTATTCAAAAAGTAGGTAACGTTTTGGCTTCAAAAAAAGAAAACTAAGTACAAGAAATAATTTTATTATATACATCTGAAAGAGCAACTGACATACTAATTTTACCGCATAGTCACCAAACACATTGAGGCAATTATCATAGCGGTGGACAATCTTTGAAAGACCTTCATCGTAAAATTCTGCTGCCTGAGACCTCAGCCAATGAGTCACGCCAGCCTGGAGCTCCGAGTCGTCATCAAAGCGCTGCGTTGCAAGCCAGTTCTTAATTTCGGGAAACAAGTGGAAGTCGCTTGGTGAAAGATCGGGGCTGTAGGGCGGATGAGGGAAAGTTTCCCATTTGAATGAATTAAGGATTTCTTTAGTGCGGTTTGCTGTGTAAGGTCGGGCATTGTCGTGCAAAAACAAAATTTTGGACGTCAGCTTTCCTCGGCGTTTGCTTCGAACTGCTCTTCTAAGGCTGTGCAAAATTTGACAGTACCGGTCAGAATTTATGGTTGCTCCACGTTCGAGAAAATCAGTAAGAAGCACACCTTGCCTATCCCAAAAGACTGTCGCCATCAACTTCCTTGCTGATAAGGTTCGCAAACATTTTCTTGGTTTTTGGGGGGACCATGTGTGCACCCACTCCATGGACTGTAATTTTGTTTCGCAATTGACTTGTTTCACCCAAGTCGCGTCACCGGTTACGATTCGATCCAGTAATGAATCACCATATTTGTGGTAGGCCTACTGAAATGTCTACATTGCCCCCATTCTCTGTTCTTTATGGTGCTCTGTAAGAATTTTGGGCACCCATCGTGCACAAAATTTGTGGTAACCTAGCTTTTGAGAGACAATTTCAAACAACGAAGTCCGCGAAACTTGTGGAAAAGAAAGCGAAAGCTCTGTTATTGTGAAGCGATTGTTTTCACGAATCGTTTCATCAGCAATAGTGACAAGATCGTAAGTCACATGTTCGGGCGTCCACTCTTCTCTTCATCATGAGCGCTGGTTCGGCCATAGTTAAACCGAATGCACAATTTCGAGACGGAAAATTCACATGTTACGTTGTTTCCGTACACTGCGCGCAGTTGACGATAAATTTCTATAGGTTTTAGGTTTTTTGGAAACAAAAACCGTATCACAGACCGCACCTCACAGCTGGCGGGATTTTCGATCGCAGCGCACATTTCAAATTCGAATATCAAAAGAAGCCAGACGCACAGATACGTTCCCGCCGTCACGGATGGATGCCAACTGAGCTACCTGGCACGCACGTACCAAAATATACGCGATCGGGGCGCGCCTAGCGGCGTCAGACGGAAACGTTCCCTACTTCCTGAATAGCCCTCGTATCTACACGGTTTCTAACTGTAATGCTTGTCTTACTGACAAGGGGTGGCGACGACGTTGGGATCACGGATTTACTTCAAACTTTGTACAATTTTAGTAGACCATTAGAACAGCATGATGTGCAAGTAATAATGTGTACTACTGTGGCAATTGCGAGAAAATAGCAAGAGAAATTTTGTGCGTCTGTTATGTATTTGTGCGTAGGTTACGAATGTTAGAGTTCATGGTGGTCAAGTGGTTAGCGTTCGAACTTCGAAAGACAAACAGTTCGACTACCGCCCAAACCCTCCTGTCTACAGCACAAGTGTAAGCTTTGCGATATTCAAAAAATTTGCACCTACACGATTACGCTTTTCTACATTTCTACATTGCTACACAGGTCTTCCTTTGAGTCTGCTGTTCAAGTGTCTATGAGTAAAGTAGTTCTGGATACCTTACCAGACTGCATGTATAAGGGATTTCGCAAATCACGGCAGGCATACATTGTCAGGAAAACTCTATGCGTTTCAAAAACTGGTTAAAATGGCTCTGAGCACAATGGGACTTAACATCTGAGGTCATCAGTCCCCTAGACTTAGAACTACTTAAACCTAACTAACCTAAGGACATCACATACATCCATGCCCGTGGCAGGATTCGAACCTGAGACTATAGCAGCAGCATGGTTCCGGACTGAAGCGCCTAGAACAGCTCGGCCACAGCGGCCGGCTTCTATGCGTTTCTCCGTTTACTTGCCGATAGCCGCAAATAGCAAGTAGTCAAATAACATGAAATTCACTAAAAATTCGTGCAAATAGACGTGTTTTTTTTAATAATATTACCTCTAAAATGTGGTATAAATTTAAAAAAGTATGACTAGTGACGAAGAAAATGTAGGTTAAAAATTAAGTTTGAGCAGGAGTCGAACCATCATCTCATACGGGTTTGCTTTACGAGTCTTTTTTTTTTTTTTTTTCAATCTCATTTTGTTCGTTTTTGTTCTTTGAATCTGATCGGGGCGGACGTCGTAAGACATCCTTTTGAGTTCGTTGTTGATCTATTAACTCAGTTTTTTTTTTAATTACAGAGGGCAGCTAACCCTCTGACCGAACACACTGAGCTACCGTGCCAGCATAAATTGAAAATTTCAATTGAGGGAAGACTTGAACCAAGGACCTCTCATTCCGCAGCTGCTCACGCTAACCACGGGACCACGGGGCCCCTAATCTCGAACACTAAGCACTTCACCAACACGTAACAACGTCTGGCACCTCCCGAGAGAGCACCGAATTACGTAGGGATCCAAAGGTCACCGCTTTCACCCGTTTCATGTGTCGCTACATCAGCAATTGCATGGTGATGACTTTAATCATCGAGTGCAATTCTGTCAATGGGCATTAACAGAGAATGCGTTGCAGTTCTACCTGTTTACCGATGAAGCGGGTTTCACAAACCAAGGGGCAGTAAATCTACGGAACATGCATTACTGGTCCGTGGACAATCCTCGCTGGCTCAGACAGGTAGAACGACAGCGACCGTGGACTGTAAATGTATGGTGCGGAATCATTGGCGACCACCTCATTGGTTCTCACTTCATTGCAGGGGCCCAAACAGCTGCAACATACATCGCGTTTCTACAGAATGATCTGCCAACGTTGCTCGAAAATGTCCCACTGGAAACGCGTCGACGTATGTGGTATCAGCATGATGGTGCACCTGCACATTCCGCAATTAACACTAGGCTGACCCTTGACAGGATGTTCGACGAGCGTTTCATAGGACGTGGAGGACGCATAAATTGGCCAGCCCGTTCTCCTGATCTTACACATCTGGACTTCTTTCTGTGGGGTACGTTAAAGGATAATGTGTACCGTGATGTGCCTACAACCCCAGAGGATATGAAACAACGTATTGTGGCAGCCTGCGGCGACATTACACCAGATGTACTGCGGCGTGTACGACAATCATTACGCGAGAGATTGCAATTGTGTGCAGCAAATGATTGCCACCACATTGAACATCTATAGGCCTGACATGTCGGGACACACTCTATTCCACTCCGTAATTGAAAACGGAAACCACGTGTGTACGTGTACCTCACCCCTCATGGTAATGTATATGTGCGTCAGTGAAAAAGACCAATAAAAAGGTGTTAGCATGTGGACGTAATGTGCTGTTCCAGTCTCTTCTGTACCTAAGGTCCATCACCGTTCCCTTTGGATCCCTACGTAATTCGGTGCTCTCCGATACACACGACCGAACAGCGGAGGAGTGGTACTCAAGCGTCAACTTTAGGTTACAATATCTCCGGATGTAATTAACATTTTACAATGCAAGAAACGTCACTGATTACGTATTTGTTTATATGTTCAGATGTGCTAACAAAACTAACGGGGTTCCATTTAAAAAAACGTAGGTTTGTGTTAAAAAACATACTTCCGTGCATTCTTTTATGGTTTGTATTAACCAATTACACTAGCCCCTCTCCTCACGTTCGGTCTGTGGAATCGGTTCGTCAGTATTTGATGTGGTTTACGAAATATATCCCGCGGTAATGTTAGGTGACTCACCCTGTATACCGTCTGGTGCTAGCTAGTGCTGGCACCTGCTGTCTGTGAGTGGTTACTGTTCATTGACGTCGAACAGAGGAGTTGGTCACATTGATGTAACTGGACTGCGTAGAAAGGAATGGAAACAGCAGAGACCAGATATTTCAGGTAGCTGTGGCGTTCGCTGTGTTATTCAGTGGTTTGGTATTTAACTAATTTGGAAATGAAAATGATAATCTTATTTTATTACATTGAGTAATTACTAAATAATTTTTCTCCCAGCTAAAGATTTGGTCAAGTTGCTAAAAGCTCCAAGTTAACGTTGTGTTAAAGTGTTTTCTGTAAGTTGTGTAAGTGTCACTAAATCACAGTTCGTACAACAGATTCTATACAACTATTGGTTATGATGGAAACAGTTATCTTCAGCAAAATGATCATTAAAACCACCGAATATAAGCCGCGCACAACACTCATATTTATAATAATAATGAACTCTGTTCTCAAGTAATAATTAACAAATAATTACAATTTCTTAACAGACCTCAGTTTGATATGCGTTTTGCGTCTGAAACGTTACAAAAGCCAACCAAGAAAAGGTAAAAAGAAAGGAAGACAAAACGCAGATCATAAAAGGAATTTACAATTACCATTGTCTTTCTATGATACACATCGATATGTCCAATTACATCATAAAATATTATATAAATAATTAATATTTATCATCATTGTCACTGTTTTTTCATATGTTGGATAGATAATGTTTATAACTGTTAGATGCATAATTTCCTCTCGTCGCACTGTAGCTAAAATTTATCTCGTTGACGTTACATAGGCTTCAGCAAAAGAGCTTTGTTTTAAGTATTTCCTAGAAAGGATGCTGGTAACAACGACAAAACTTACGCGAGTAAATGAGACACGCCCATAATATAGTCTGTACCCAGTGCACGCAGGCGTTAGCCAGTGCGAATTCCAGATTTCCTTGTTATTCCTGGTTGATTCACGAAAACAGAGATACAGTGTCTGAGACCTAATTGAAAAGTAATGTTGACAACTATTAGCAATCCTACACTTAACATGAGCATTGGAATGAAGATGGCCACTCACAGCACAATGAAGTGTGAAATTTTGTAACTGGGTCATTACTACTATTAAAGAAGATTAAAAAAATGCGTCAAACAAAACTACAGTATTTACTAAGTCTAGAAATACAAATCAATTTTTCACACTTACACGGCAGTGCACATTGTCATCAAGTAAACAGACTACCTGAAACAAAAAGTGAAGCACCCAGAAGACATGGTCAGACGTCATTGTGACTTCACATACATGGTCAGATGTCAGTGTAACTTCATACATGTGATCGGATGACAGATTGACTTCTAATACATTGTGTTCAATATGTTTTCATACACACGCTCAGATGTCAGTGGAACTTCATACATGTACACGCCATCAGAGAGCTTGTTAGAGGTGCAATTTTCTGGGGTTGGTAGGGCGCCCCCCAGATGCACTAGTGTTTTTTTTTATGTTTGGTGTTCTTAGCAGTTCGAGAACGTTCTTCTAAACAAGAAACTTATAACTTGTTGCCCCCCTTCCCTTTTTCCCTTGTACACGTGCACACTTGTCAGTTCTCGCTACTAACTGTGATACACGCTGTATACAAATCCTGATTTCCGAATAGTATTTGACTTAGTGCCACATCTACGCTTAGTTTATGATCATAAAGTGTATCAAACGACATTTGTGACTGGATTGAGAATTTTTGGATGGAAAGTCATTGTCAGAAGTAGAAGTAACTTTGCATGTGCCCCAGGGCAGTGTGTTGGAACCCTTGCTGACCATGTTGTATATTAACCACCTTGCAGACAGTATTAATAGTAAAACAGTATTATTGCAGATGATACGGTTATCTATAATGAAGTGCTATCTGAAAGAAGCTGAATAAATATTCAGTCAGATCTTGATAACATTTCAAACTTGCTCTAAATGTTCAGAAATGTAAAATTTTGCAGTTCACGAAACGGAAGAACGTGGCATCCTATGACTTTAACATTAGTGAGTCACTGTTGGAATCTGCCAACGCATACAAACACCTCAATGTAGCATTTTGTATGGATATGAAATGGAATTGTCACATAGGTTCAGTCGTGGGTAAAGCTGGTAGTAGACTTCGTTTTGTTGGTAGAATATCGAAGAAGTACAATCAATCTACAAAACAGATGGCTTACAAATCCTATGTGTGATTCATTCTAGAATATCGTCCAAGTGTGTGCGCCTGTGCCATATAGGACCAACAGGGGATATTGAACGTATACAGAGAATGGCAAGACAAATTGTCACAGGTTTGTTTGTGGTACGAGAAAGTGTTACAGTGATGATGACGAATGTGAACTGGCAAATAGTGGAAGGTAGATGTAAACCATCCATAGAAAACCTACTTACAGAGTTTCAAGAACTGGCTTTAACTGATGACTCTAGGTATATGCCACATAGGGATCGTTAGAAGAAGACTAGAATAATTACAGCAAGCAGAGAGGCATTGAAACAATCATTCTCCTCGCGCAGCACATGTGAATGGAAAGCGAGGAAACCCTAATAACTGGTACAATAGATCACAACCTCTACCATGCACTTCACAGTGGTTTGCAGAGCATAGATGTACACTACTGGCCATTAAAATTGCTACACCACGAAATGACGTGCTACAGACGCGAAATTTAACCGACAGGAAGAAGATGCTGTGATATGCAAATGATTAGCTTTTCAGAGCATTCACACAAGGTTGGCGCCGGTGGCAACACCTACAACGTGCAGACATGAGGAAAGTTTCCAACCGATTTCTCATACACAAACAGCAGTTGACTGGCGTTGCTCGCGAAACGATGTTGTGATGCCTCGTGTAAGGAGGAGAAATGCGTACCATCACGTTTCCGACTTTGATAAAGGTCGCGATTACGGTTTATCGTATCACGACATTGCTGCTCGCGTTGGTCGAGATCCAATGACTGTTAGCAGAATATGGAGTCGGTGGGTTCCGGAGGGTAATACGGAACGCCGCGCTGGATCCCAACGGCCTCGAATCACTAGCAGTCGAGATGACAGGCATCTTATCCGCATGGCTGTAAGGGGTCGTGCAGCCACGTCTCTATCCCTGAGTCAACAGATGGGGACGTTTGCAAGACAACAACCATCTGCACGAACACTTCGACGACGTTCGCAGCAGCATGGACCATCAGCTCGGAGAACACGGCTGCGGTTACCCGTGACGCTGCATCACAGACAGGAGCGCCTGCGATGGTGTACTCAATGACGAACCTGGGTGCACGAATGGCAAAACGTCATTTTTTCGGATGAATCCAGGTTCTGTTTACACCATCACGATGGTCGCATCCGTGTTTGGCGAAATCGCGGTCTACGCACATTGGAAGCGTGTATTCGTCATCGCCATACTGGCGTATCAACTGGCGTGATGGTATGGGGTGCCATTGGTTACACGTCTCAGTCACGTCTTGTTCCCGTTGACGGCACTTTGAACAATGGACGTTACATCTCAGACGTGTTACGACCAGTGGCCCTACCCTTCATTCGATCCCAGCGAAACCCTACATTTCAACAGGATAATGCACGACCGCATGTTTCAGGTCCTGTACGGGTCTTTCTGGATACAGAAAATATTCGACTGCTGCCTTTGCCAGCACATTCTCCAGATCTCTCACCAATTGAAAACGTCTGGTCAATGGAGGCCGAGTAATTGGCTCGTCACAATACGCCAGTCACTACTCTTGATGAACTGTGGTATCGTTTTGAAGCTGCATAGGCAGCTATACCTGTACACGCCATCCAACTCTGTTTGACTCAATGCCCAGGCGTATCAAGGCCGTTATTATGGCCAGAAGTGGTTGTTCTGGGTACTGATTTATCAGGATCTATGCACCCAAATTGCGTGGAAATGTAATCACATGTCAGTTTTAGTACGATACATTTGTCCAGTGAATACCCGTTTATCATCTGCATTTCTTATTGGTGAAGCAATTTTAATGGGCAGTAGTGTAGATGTAGATACAAATCTTGTACTTGGACGCCCCTTACGTGTGTGGCAAAAAGGCTAGTCCTGAGGCAACTGTGGTACACCGCAAGCCATAGACGACAGGGGTGAACGAAGCCTGTGGAGATGTGTACAGGAGGATGGACGAGAAACTGATGAGCAACTGACCGCCCAGATGAATCGAGGGGCTATCTCCAGTGTCTCCTCAACGACCGTTCAGCGAAACTGGAAAGCTGGAGTTTGCACACCAATAGCGTGACTGGACCTCAACTGAGTGGCGACAGGTGACCTTCTCAGACGAACCACGTTCTATGCTCCATCTGACAGACAGCTGTTAGATCGTCGGAAGGATACAGTCCAGAGGATGGAGCTTTATGGTCTGGAGGATGTTTTCGTGGCACTCCCTACGTGATCTCGTCATTCTAGAAGGCACAATGAATCAACACAAGTATGCATCTACAGGGTGTTACAAAAAGGTACGGCCAAACTTGCAGGAAACATTCCTCACTCACAAAGAAAGAAAATATGTTATGTGGACATGTGTCCGGAATCGCTTACTTGAGCTCATTTTATTACTTCTCTTCAAATCACAATAATCAGGGAATGGAAACAAACAGCAACAGAACGTACCAGCGTGACTTCAAACACTTTGTTACAGGAAATGTTCAAAATGCCCTCCGTTAGCGAGGATACATGCATCCACCCTCCATCGCATGGAATCCCTGATGCGCTGATGCGGCCCTGGAGAATGGCGTATTGCATCACAGCCGTCCACAATACGAGCACGAACAGTCTCTACATTTGATACCGGGGTTGCGTAGACCAGAGCTTTCAAATGCCCCCATAAGTGAAAGTCAAGAGGGTTGAGGTCAGGAGAGCGTGGAGGCCATGGAATTGGTCCGCCTCTACCAATACATCGGTAACCGAATCTGTTGTTGAGAAGCGTACGAACACTTCGACTGAAATGTGCAGGAGCTCCATCGTGCATGAACCACATGTTGTGTCGTACTTGTAAAGGCACATGTTCTAGCAGCACAGGTAGAGTATCCCGCATGAAATCATGATAACGTGCTCCATTGAGCGTAGGTGGAAGAACATGGGGCCCAATCGAGACATCACCAACAATGTCTGCCCAAACGTTCACAGAAAATCTGTGTTGATGACGTGATTACACAATTGCGTGCGGATTCTCGTCAGCACACGCATGTTGATTGTGAAAATTTACAATTTGATCGCGTTGGAATGAAGTCTCATCCGTAAAGAGATCATGTGCACTGAAATGAGGATTGAAACATTATTGGATGAACCATTCGCAGAAGTGTACCCGTGGAGGCGAGTCAGCTGCTGATAGTGCTTGCACACGCTGTACATGGTACGGAGACAACTGGTTCTCCCGTAGCACTGTCCATACAGTGACGTGGTCAGCGTTACCTTGTACAGCAGCAACTCCTCTGGCGCTGACATTAGGGTTATCGTCAACTGCACGAAGAATTGCCTCGTCCATTGCAGGTGTCCTCGTCGTTCTAGGTCTTGCCCAGTCGCGAGTCATAGGCTGGAATGTTCCGTGCTCCCTAAGACGCCGATCAATTGCTTCGAACGTCTTCCTGTCGGGGCACCTTCGTTCTGGAAATCTGTCTCGATACAAACGTACCGCGCCACGGCTATTGCCCCGTGCTAATCAAATGGGCATCTGCCAACTCCGCATTTGTAAACATTGGACTGACTGCAAAACCACGTTCGTGATGAACACTAACCTGTTGATGCTACGTACTGATGTGCTTGATGCTAGTACTGTAGAGCAATGAGTCGCATGTCAACACAAGCACCGAAGTCAACATTACCTTCCTTCAATTGGGCCAACTGGCGGTGAATCGAGGAAGTACATACTGACAAAACTAAAATGAGCTCTAACATGGAAATTAAGCGTTTCCGGACACATGTCCACATAACATATTTTCTCTGTTTGCGTGTGAGGAATGTTTCCTAAAAGTTTGGCCGTACCTTTTTGTAACACCCTGTATACTTGGAGACCAACTCCAACATGCAATTTACTTTCCCTCAGCGTGATGGCATCTACCAGCAGGGCAATGCGAGTGTGACACTGTGGTTTCAAGAGCAGCAGGATGAGTGTTCCCATGGCCGTCAAACATCCAATCGAGAAAACGTGGCACTAGCTAGATGGGCTGCTCAAGTCATGGACCCTCAACCGAGAAACCCAGCACAGCTGGCCACAGCGCTGGAGTTAGTTTGGTTTCTCATCTCAGTCGTTGCCAACCAGAACATCACTCTGGTACCGTGCGGAATTTGAATCCCAGCCAGACGTCATGGGCGTCGAAGACCCCTAGAGGTCTCTGCACCATCGCGCTGTAAGCGGTGGTGGCGCGCGCCTCCTGGCCCGCATTTAGTGTGGGGGCACCACAGTGGAACACGTGGTCCCAGCGGCCAATAGCGGCGCCCCCGATAGAGTACTCAAGCGCCTGCCTCTCACTCAGCAAGAGAGTCTAACCATTCTTTGGACACATCGCCTCGCCTTAGACAGCTTACTTACTTTCTTGTTCTGTGTACGAGTGGATGTGGTTGTTAGGTTTCCTTGTGATTCCGTTGTTTTGATCTTGTTGTTGTTCGTTCTGTCCTTTGTTGGTCACGTCCCTCCTCTCCCGTTGTGTTGTTGTTCGCGGGCTGCTCCGCGGGCCCCGCCGCGCTTTCTGTCACTTCAACCCCACAACCGTTCCGGTCGCAGTTACAACAATCACTGACTCTGACTCAGTCTGACAAGTGTGACTGGACAGTGTATATTACTAAGCGAATAAGTTCTAGTTGACAACTGCCTGTCTTACTGCTTCCAGGGGCAACAAAAATCTCGTTTTCAGTATTTCATCCAAGTATTTATCGAACTCAAAAATTTAAAGCTCTGTCTTGATCTGCTCATTAAGAGGTATAATCTTAGGTAACAGGTTCAATTCACAAAGGGAGGCCACAACGTTGGGGTCACAGATTTACTTCAAGGTGCACCTTCAGTAGGCCATTAAAACGACATAATGTGCAAGCAGGAAGGTGTACTGCTCTGGTAATTCCGAGAAAATTGCAAGAGAATCTTACACTTCTATTACGTAACTGATGTATCGGAGAGGAGGTGCACAGCGGAGGAGTGGTACTCAAGCGTCAACTTCAGGTTACAATATCTCCGGATGTAATTAACATTTTACAATGCAACAAACGGCACTTATTACGTAAATGTTCAGATGTGCTAACAAAACTAACGGGATTCCATTTCAAAAACGTAGGTTTGTGTTAAAAAACATACTTCCGTGCATCTTTTTATGGTTTGTATTAACCAATTACACTAGCCCCTCTCCTCACGTTCGGTCTGTGGAATCGGTTCGTCAGTATTTGATGTGGTTTACGAAATATATCCAGCGGTAACGTTAGGTGACTCAACCTGTATAAAGCGTATCAGAGGGACTCTTGAAACAGTGCAGTCGTTGTCGTAATGTGGAATCAGAGCAATTTATCTGACCTCCAAAAGGGCATAAGCAATTGCTTTCAGGGCCAAGAGTGGAAGCATTTGCGAAACGGCCAAGTTTGTAAACTGTTTGCGTAATGCTTGGCGCCCCAAGCATCTTCTGCTAATCGTGATAAATCCTGCACAGAAATCGCAGTTGTGGCGAATCGAGCGCACCTTTGAACATGACGCTCCAAGAGGCAGCTTGTGCCGCTTGCGCTTTAAATCGGCCCTGTTGCCAGGCCTGGTAGGGTATATAAGGGGCGGGAGAGCGTCATGTCTGGTGCCGAAGCCCCAGTGCTACAGGGAGAAGGTCACGTGGCAAAATGTTGCCGCAAGGCGCTCAGTCGAGCACGACAGTCGTAACTGGTTTTTTTTTTGTGTTATGGTTTTAGGGCGCAAAACTGCTACGGTCATTACCGCCCAGTCTGTGATTTAGGAAAAGGTAAAAATACCAAACTGGAAACCAGCAGCAATGGGAGTGAAACTCAAAAAAAGTGGGAAATATAAAAACAGAAGGAAAGCTTTAAAAAACCACTATAGTAGGGGGGTTGTTCGTTACCAAAAAGAGCTTCAAATGACTGACGTCCTCTCACTGACACCAATAAAATCGAGAATGCGATAGGCGTCATCTACTAAAATGGAAGATAAATCTGGCGACAGCTGTAGAAGGGCGCGTAACGGAGTAAAATAGGGTCACTCAAGTAAAAGGTGTCTCACCGTCCACAGTTGAGAGCAGTGGGGAGAAATAGCCACTTAAAAGATGTCGATGGTTAAAAAGACAGTGCCCTTCCCGGAGTCTAGTTAAAATTACCTCCTCCCGACGACAAGTTCGGGAGGAAGAGGTCCAAGGACAGGGAAGAGCTTTCATGTCCCGCAATTTATTATGGGTAAGTGTCGACCAATGTCCGTGCCACAAAAGAGCAACACGACTACATAAAACACTCCGTAGATCGGCGAAGGGAATCATGCGAACAGCAGGCTGAAGAAGAGAGACTGCAGCCCTGACCGCTATATCAGCAGCCTCGTTTCCACAGATACCAACAAGTCCTGGGGTCCAGAGGAACGCCACAGAGACGCCCCCAAAGTGGAGGCAGTCCTGAATCCCCTGGAACAAAATGGTTCAAATGGCTCTGAGAATTATGGGGCTTAACTTCAAGGGTCATCATTCCCCTAGAACTTAGAACTACTTAAACCTAACTAACCTAAGGACATCACATACATCCATGCCCGAGGCAGGATTCGAACCTGCGACCGTAGCGGTCTCGCGGTTCCAGACTGTAGCGCCTAGAACCGCTCGGCCACTCCGGCCGGCCCGGTGGAACAGAGGGTGAACAGGGTAGAGAGCTTGGAGACTGAGGAGAGAGCTGAGCTAATCTGAGCAGATAATATACTGTATCCGCTGATGGCGACGAATGTATTGGACAGCCTTGAGAACAGCATAAAGCTCCGCGGTAAAAACCGAACACTGGTCGGGAAGATGAAATAGATTAGGGGTGTCGCCAACAACATAGGCACTCCCAACACCAAATGATGTTTTTGGGCCCTCAGTGTAAATAAATGTGGCATCCTTCATTTGTGCGCATAGTGCAGCAAATGCCCGACGATAAACAAGAGAAGGGGTACCATCCTTGGGAAACTGACAAAGGTCACGGAGCACTCGGGTCCGGGGCTGGAGCCAAGGCGGTGCTGTACCCCAAGTTGTCAAGAAAGTATTAGGAAAGCGGAAGGAAAGAGAATGGAGCAGTTGACGGAAGCGGACTCCCGGTGGTAGTAAGGAGGAGGGGCGGCCTGCATACCCTACATCAAAGGAGGCGTCGAAAAAAATGTCATGGGCTGGATTAGCAGGCATGGAAGACAGATGGCTAGCATAAAGACTCAGAAGGACTGCTCGCCGATTGGACAGCGGAGGTTCAGCAGTCTCGGCATAAAGGCTTTCCACAGGGCTGGTGTAAAAAGCTCCAGACGCTAAACGTAATCCACTGTGGTGAATAGAGTCGAGACGCCGAAGAATAGACGGCCGAGCAGAGGAGTAAACTATGCTTTCATAGTCCAGTTTCGAGCTCACTAAGGCACGAGAGAGGCGGAGAAGGACCACTCGGTCAGGTCCCCAGGAGGTACCATTCAGGACACGGAGGTTGTTGAGAGGCCGCAGACAGCGAGCCGAAAGATAGGAAACGTGGGAGGACCAGCACAGTTTTCTGTCAAACATAAGACCCAAGAATTTAGCGACGTCCGCGAACGGAAGGTTGACAGGGCCTAGATGTAAGGAAGGCGGAAGAAACTCCGTACAACGCCGAAAATTGACACAAACAGTCTTACTGGGAGAAAAGCGGAAGCCGGTTTCGATGCTCCAAGAGAGGAGGCGATGGAGACATCCTTGAAGACGTCGTTCAAGAAAGCTGGTCCGTTGAGAGCTGTAATAGATCGCAAAATCGTCCACAAAGAGGGAGCCCGAGACATCGGGTAGGAGACGATCCATAATTGGATTTATGGCAATGGCAAACAGTACAACACTTAGCCGCAACTGTGGCAGCAGCGATGAAGAAAGCCGACGTGCGCTCGCTGCGGTCGGCCGCATATCGCCAACAGCCGAGGCTGCCAGCCCTGCTCAGGCCGCAACAATGCTTGCATGAAGCAACGGAAATCGAGGAAGAAGGACCAACAGGCGAGGACGCCAAGCAGACGAGGCGGGGGAGAAGAAGGACAGGTAAGCCCGCAGCAGCCTCTTGGCTGCCGGACAGAGGCGATTCGGCAGCAGACTCCCCTTCAGTCCAGTGTTTGGAGAGTACGAACACCAATAGGTCACGCCTAGTGTGGTGTCACCGCCAGACACCACACTTGCTAGGTGGTAGCCTTTAAATCGACCGCGGTCCGTTAGTATACGTCAGACCCGCGTGTCGCCACTATCAGTGATTGCAGACCGAGCGCCGCCACACGGCAGGTCTAGTCTAGAGACTCCCTAGCATTCGCCCCAGTTGCACAGCCGACTTTGCTAGCGATGGTTCGCTGTCTACATACGCTCTCATTTGCAGAGACGACAGTTTAGCATAGCCTTCAGCTACGTCATTTGCTACTACCTAGCAAGGCGCCATATTCAGTTACTATGTGTTCTGAACAGATAATATTGTGACTCATGTACCGTCAAGAGCGACGTTCATCATTAATGGATTAAAGTTAAGTATCAAACTAGTTACGTCCGCTTTCTGAATTGTAGTTCCTTGTCATGTTCCAGACCTCACGTCAGTAGAGTCCTTCCCTCCTCACGCCAGCCTGCGTGAGCTAAAACGGGTGCATTTCGGCACCCTCTGGTAACACGGTGTTGGCTCTTCTGCCAACACAACACCTAGTGAAGTACTGTGGTGCTCAGAGCAACCTTTGGATTTAGAACAGCTTTGGTTATTTAACTATTAATCCACCAAGTTACACATTTGCGAAGTAACATGATGAAACAATCTAGTCACTTCCAGACCTCACGATTTTGTGCAGGCTGAAGTCCTTCCTGTGCAGATTGTAGCACACCGCATTATTACTGACGGCTTCTGAAATGGGGCCGTTGGTATCCACCACAAGCTCGATGAGACGATTCCTGTGGTCATCGTTTTTAATTACTTAGTCATTCCACTTGTAGTATCATTGCCACAGATACTACTGCAACACAAGGTTGGCAGCCCGTCGTCTGCACTCTAGCGGGCTGTGCAGCTCGACGGAACTGGAGTGTGCCTCGTGCACTTCTTAGCTAGATTTCAGCCTACGCAGACGCACTTCCATAATCGGCCCTCAGCCAGTTCTGTTTACATTGATTCTCTGAGGAGGGAACATCAGGCTTAGTCCCTGAGAATATGTTGTGTTAGTGTGGTGTGTTGTCAATCTCCGCACTACGAGATGGCGCTGTCTTAGAGACGGACCAAATTCTGCTTCCGCCGATCCGTGTAAAAAAAAGAACCTTTTCTCCTCGCGGCACTCGCGCAGTGATACCTGAATGCTCGAGGTATTATAACCTCCGATAAGTCAGTCTGCATCAGTCTGAATTAGTCTGCATTTGTCTGTACCAGTCTATAGTCAGGTTTCAGTCTGCGCCTAATAAGATTATCATATTCCTGTACATAGCCATGAAGAGAAAAGTATAGACACTTTGTCAAGTATCAGAGATATGTGAGAATAAGATTAACGTACCAATACCAAAGGAACTTCAGATTGTCAATTGTAAATAGCATCCAGAACCAAGTTAAATAATTTTTATGCTTGTTATTATTTTAATAAATGTGTGTGAAAATTAATCAAGTTCTGTTTAAAGTTGCTCACCGTCAATCTGCTACTCTAAGCGTGCAAGTGGCACTTCTATCGTCTGACCTAACGGTAGAAGATAAACACGCCACGATAAGACCCCGAGACATATTGCTGACACTCGCCTACTTCGTTAGAGCGACAAGTCAAATAATCTGATGGTGTGTGTACCGAAGGCCTTACAGTATGCACGGCACAGAGACACAATACCACTCTGTGTTGTTCACCCTTAAAAAGAGAGAAGGAAGTTCCTAACATTCCAGTACGAGTATTATAAACAGGTGTGGCTTGGGTGAGAGGAGCCCTTATTGTATCTAAGCATGTCTAGGCTGGCCCCCTCTACTGAAAGGCCGATACCCAACGAAGGGAAGTTGGCAAAGAACATGAGAGTTACATTAAAATTCGTATTATGATCGCGTCGTCAGGAGTGTGAGCACTCCAATAAAACATGTGCTTACATACCTTAAACTTAATGACATGTACGTCTCTGACGTCTGTAGAAAAACATCAGCATATCATTGCATATGTCAGCACATCCAATAAATTTCTGCTTTTGCTTCTGCATGACCCGTACTAATTCTCACCATAAATGCGTAACAGCTGTAACAGCAGTACAATTGTGTCTTACATTTTGCTGGAAGAAAACTAGTTTCAACACCACTACTAACTGTCAAGACGGCATATCACTCTGCCCTCTCCAAACCACCGAGTACTCAAAGCGATCAAGTCTCCGCTACCCGCGAACCCCACCAAATCTGCTTGGGAACTGTGAGCAGATCCTCGCTATACGTCACGTCCTGCTATGTCAGCGCTTCCGAAGAAGTACCAGCGGATCTCAGTGCGTACATCCCCCCACTTTGCTTATCTTTGCTACTACTGTTTACTCTTAGGTTGTATTAAATTCTGGTAGTCTTGTCTCAGTCACAATAGTCTCAGTCCTGTTACTATTTATTTCTTCTAAACATTGGATTTAATTATTGTTGTATTACTCCGTTTACCTTTGTTATGTGGTTTACTGATACACCTATGTGTGCTAGACGCCTCGGCAGGGGTTATCAGGTGTCCTTGCTGCTCATAGAGACCTACCTTAGCTGAGCTCTGGCCTTGGAAACAGTTTATCCCGAGCTGCAATTTTCTCTCATGACAAAAAATTTTGATGACTTGGTTAGCGTACAGCAGGAACGTATTTCATTTAGAGGCAACAAAAGCAAAAAGCCTTAAAAATGGAGCAGTACTATCATTGCTCTGAAAGAACAGTTGCGTATCAGTATAAATTTTACAACAGTCATCAATTCAACTACCTTTACCTTTAGTGATAAAGAATGATACGTCTTAAACAAAAATTTTAAATGTAACATTGCCCTTAAACCAAACAGTGAGAACTTAAAAACGTAACTGCATACACAAAAGCAGTTCGTGAAGTAGGAAAAGTGAGCTTAAACGAAAGAAATTCAATAGGTCTTAAAGCTAATAATGTCACACACAGTCACCTAGCTAACAAGAAGCCACTTAACATCCATGAACTTAAAACCATCGAAGAAATAAATCTTAAACTATCAGAAAGTAAGCCCCTCACAGGGAAAGTAGATAAATGCAATTTCATCATTGTACTTTCTGAACAAACCTACATTGACAACACTTTAGAGTTTTTCAGCTGAAATAGACATTGATCCAACAAACAAAACATTTGTAGCTTTCTGCTCACAAAGTTTGGAATACATGACTGCACTGTTATGAAGTCCACAGCTCCAAGACTTCACGCTTAAACCAAATTTATAAACCAGATTGCCCGGTATGTTCCATTGTGAACTACAGAGGCAGACACATCAATACACACATCAAGAAAAGTTTTGCATCACCTCGGTTCCAAGAGTTCCGGAAACTGCACAGAAAATTGGAACAGAGATCAACATAAACATCATTTCCATCCTTTTTATTGCTCTTGAAAAGCACACATTGCATGTTGTACCACCATACAGCGAGACCTTCAGAGCTGGTGGTCCAAATTGCTGTACATACCAGTACCTCTAATACCCAGTAGCACGTCCTCTTGCATTGATGCATGCCTGTATTCGTCGTGGCATACGATCCACAAGTTCATCAAGGCACTGTTGGTCCAGATTGTCTCACTTCTCAAAGGCGATTCGGCGTAGATCCCTCAGAGTGGTTGGTGGGTCACGTCGTCCATAAACAGCCCTTTTTAATCTATCCCAGGCATGTTCTTTTTTATTTTTATTTATTTATTTATTGTTCCGTGGGACCAAATTAAGGAGAAGTCTCCATGGTCATGGAACGAGTCAATACATGAAATTATAACACGATATTAGAAACAGATAAAATGAAATATAAAAAAACATATTCAGGTGACAAGTCGTAAGTTTAAATGAAGAAAATCAACAATGTAACACTGGAATTTGCTTAATTTTTTAGCTCTTCCAGGAGCTCCTCGACAGAATAGAAGGAGTGAGCCATGAGGAAACTCTTCAGTTTAGACTTAAAAGAGTTTGGGCTACTGCTAAGATTTTTGAGTTATTGTGGTAGCTTATTGAAAATGGATGCAGCAGAATACTGCACTCCTTTCTGCACAAGAGTCAAGGAAGTGCAGTCTACATGAAGATTTGATTTCTGCCTAGTATTAACTGAGTGAAAGCTGCTAACTCTTGGGAATAGGCTAATATTGCTAACAACAAACGACATTAAAGAAAATGTATACTGTGAGGGCAAAGTCAGAATTCCCAGATTTTTGAATAGGGATCGACAAGAGGTTCTCGAACTTACACCACATATAGCTAGACCAGCCCGTTTTTGAGCCAAAAATACCGTTTTTGAATCAGAAGAATTACCCCAAAAAATAATACCATACGACATAAGCATATGAAAATATGCGAAGTAGACTACTTTTCGTGTTGAAGTGTCACTTATTTCAGATACTGTTCTAATGGTAAATAAAGCAGCATTTAGCTTCTGAACAAGATCCTGGACATGGGCTTTCCACAACAGCTTACCATCTATCCGAAGTCCTAGGAACTTGAGCTGTTCCGTCTCGCTTATAATATGCCTATTCTGTCTGATCAAAATATCGGTTCTTGTTGAATTGTGAGTTATAAACTGTAAAAACTGAGTCTTACTGTGATTTAGCATCAAATTATTTTCCACAAGCCACGAACTTATTTCATGAACTACATTATTTGTTACTGTTTCAATATTACACACAAGATCCTTCACTATCAAGCTGGTGTCATCAGCAAACAGAAATATTTTTGAATCACCTTGAATACTAGAAGGCATATCATTTATATAAATAAGAAACAGCAGTGGCCCCAGCACCGACCCTTGGGGAACGCCCCACTTAACAGTGCCCCATTGGGACTGAACATCACTACCACTCTCAATATTGCGGAGAATTACCCTCTGCTTTCTGTTCTTAAAGTAAGAGGCGAACCAATTGTAAGCTACTCCCCTTACTCCATAATGGTCCAACTTCTGCAGTAATATTTTGTGGTCAACACAGGCAAAAGCCTTCGTTAAATCAAAGAAAACACCTAGCGTTCGCAACCTTTTATTTAATCCGTCCAAAACCTCACAGACAAAAGAGAATATAGCATTTTCAGTTGTTAAACCATTTCCAAAACCAAACTGAACATTTGACAGCAAATTATGTGAATTTAAATGCTCCAGTAGCCTTGTATATACAACCTTCTCGATAACTTTAGCAAACACCGATGGCATAGAAATAGGTCTAAAATTGTCAACATTATCAATGTCTCCCTTTTTATAAAGTGACTTCACTACCGAGTACTTTAATCGGTCAGGAAACCAACCACTCCTAAAGGAAAAGTTACAGATATGGCTGAGAACTGGGCTAACATACATAGAACAATACTTCAGTATTCTGCTAGATACCCCGTCATATCCATGAGAGTTCTTGGTCTTTAGTGATTTAATTATTAACTCAATCTCCCTCTTGTCAGTATCATGGAGGAGCATTTCAGGTAACAGTCTCGGAACACTTTTTTCTAAGAGCGCTATATGATTCCCTGTTGGGACTAGGTTTCTATTTAGTTCATCTGTTATATTCAGAAAGTGATTATTAAATAGTGTACATACATGCGACTTATCAGTAACACGGACATTCCCACTACGCACTGATTCTATATCCTCGACCTGTCTCTGCAGACCAGCAACTTCCTTTACGACTGACCATATGGTTTTAATTTTATCCTGAGACTTAGCTATTCTATCTGCATACCACATACTTTTTGCCTTCCTAATAACATTTTTAAGCACCTTACAATACTGTTTGTAATGGGCTGCTGCATTTAGATTTTGACAGTTTCTAACGTTTTGATATAATTGCCACTTTGTTCTACAAGATATTCTTATCCCTCTAGTGAGCCACCCAGGCTGCCTGTTTGTGCTAGTACCCTGTTTTAAACGTTCTAACGGAAAGCAACTTTCAAAGAGCATGAGAAAAGTCTTGAGGAAAGCATCATATTTATCGTCTACTGTATCAGCGCTATAAACTTCTTGCCACTCTTGTTCCTTTATAAGATTTACAAAGATCTCTACAGCAACTGGATCAGCTTTCCTGAACAGCTGATGACTATGTTTAACACGTGTTGCAGCACAAAAATCCTTTAAAGTTAAAATTTGTGCATCATGATCTGAAAGGCCATTCACCTTTTTGCTAACAGAATGCCCTTCTAGTAATGAGGAATGAACAAAAATGTTGTCTGTGGTTGTTCTACTGTTCCCTTGCACTCTTGTTGGAAAGAATACAGTTTGCGTAAGATTATATGAATTAAAGAGGTCTACCAGCATCTTCTTCCTTGCACAATCACTTATACAATTAATATTGAAGTCACCACATATAACTAATTTTTTGTATTTCCTATAAAGTGAACCAAGAACCTCCTCCAGCTTTAGCAAAAATGTTGTGAAATCGGAGTCTGGGGATCTATAAATAACAACAGTTAGAAGTTTAGCTCCATTAAATTTAACCACACCTGCACAACATTCAAACACCTTTTCAGTGCAGTACTTTGGAACATCAATTGACTCAAATGGGATGCCGTTTTTCACATACATGGCTACTCCCCCACACCGCAAAGAGCTCCTCGAAAAGCTGCCAGCCAACCTGTATCCTGGTAAAGGAAGCCTCTGAATTATCTCCTTATTTAAGAAGTGTTCAGATATACCAATAATTTCAGAGTCAACATCTATAAGCAGTTCACTAACTTTATCTCTAATACCTTGTATATTTTGATGAAATATACTAATTACCTCATTACTCGGATACCTAAGCTTTGTCAAAAGTGATTCCCTTGTTGTAGAGACTTCCCTTAAGCAGGAATACCCATCAGCTGACTTCAATCTAAAAAAGGTGCAGCTCTAACACCCACTACTGCAGGAATTTCGATAGGGTTCATGTCTGGAGAACATGCTGGCCACTTTAGTCGAGCGACGTTGTTATCCTGAAGGAAGTCATTCACAAGACGTGCACGATGGGGGCGCGAATTGTCGTCCATGAAGACGAATTCCTCGTCAATATTCTGCCGATATCGTTGCACTATCGGACGAAGGATAGCATTCACGTATCGTACAACCGTTACGGCGCCTTCCATGACCACCAGCGAAGTTCGTCGGCCCCACATAATGCCACCCCAAAACAGAGGGAACCTCCACCTTGCGCTCTCGCTGGACGGTGTGTCCAAGGCGTTCAGCCTGGCTGGGTTGCCTCTAAACACGTCTCCGACGATTGTCTGCTTGAAGGCATATGCGCCACTCATCGGTGAAGAGAACGTGATGCCAATCCTTAGCGGTCCATTCGGCATGTTGTTGTGCCCGTCTGTACCGCGCTGCATGGTGTCGTGGTTGCAAAGACTGACCTCGACAAGGACGTCGGGGGTGAAGTTGCACATCATGGGCGGCTTATTGCGCGCAGTTTGAGTCGTAACACGACGACTGTGGCTGCACGAAAAGCATCATTCAACAAGGTGGCGTTGGTTTCAGGGTTCCTCCAGGCCATAATCAGCTGGTAGCGGTCATCCACTGCAGTAGTAGCCCTTGGGCGGCCTGAGGAAGGCATGTCATCGAGAGTTCCTGTCTCTTTGTATCTCTTCCATGTCCGAACAACATCGCTTTGGTTCACTCCGAGACGCCTGGCACAAAGTAACAATGCGGACGCGATCGTACAGCGGTATTGACCGTCTAAGCATGGTTGAACTACAGACAACACGAGCCGTGTACCTTCTTCCTGGTGAAATGACTGGAACTGACTGGCTGTCGGACTCCCTCCGTCTAATAGGCGCTGCTCATGCATGGTTGTTTACGTCTTTTGGCGGGTTTAGTGACGTGTCTGGACAGTCAAAGGGACTGTGTCTGTGATACAATATCCACAGAAAACGTCTGTCTTCAGGAGTTCTGGGAACTGGGGTGATGCAAAACTTTTTTTGATGTGTCTACTTGTTGATACGTATATGATACCATATTGCTTATGTCTCTCAGAGAAACTTCAGTGTGCGGTGGTTTCCGCTGCACATTTATTAGTGGTTGTGTTAGTCTCACTATTTAGTTACCTACTGAGGCCTGTCTGCACACATTCAGTATCTGATGACATTGTTAGTTCGTCAGACTTTAATACACTGAAGCGGCTCTCACACGATCAACAATACAGGGTGATTCAAAAAGAATTCCACAACTTTAAAAATGTGTATTTAATGAAAGAAACATAATATAACCTTCTGTTATACATCATTACAAAGAGTATTTAAAAAGGTTTTTTTTCACTCAAAAACAAGTTCAGAGATGTTCAATTTGGCCCCCTCCAGACACTCGAGCAATATCAACCCGATACTCCAACTCGTTCCACACTCTCTGTAGCATATCAGGCGTAACAGTTTGGATAGCTGCTGTTATTTCTCGTTTCAAATCATCAATGGTGGCTGGGAGAGGTGGCCGAAACACCATATCCTTAACATACCCCCATAATAAAAAATCGCAGGGGATAAGATCAGGGCTTCTTGGAGGCCAGTGATGAAGTGCTCTGTCACGGGCTGCCTGGCGGCCGATCCATCGCCTCGGGTAGTTGACGTTCAGGTAGTTATGGACAGATAAGTGCCAATGTGGTGGCGCTCCATCCTGCTGAAACATGAATTGTTGTGCTTCTTGTTCGAGCTGAGGGAACAGCCAATTCTCTAACATCTCCAGATACTGTAGTCCAGTTACAGTAGCACCTTCGAAGAAAAAGGGACCAAAAACTTTATTAGCTGAAATGGCACAGAAAACGTTCACCTTAGGCGAGTCACGTTCATACTGAGTTGTTTCCCGCGGATCCCCAGTGCCCCATATACAGAGATTGTGACGGTTGACTTTCCCGTTAGTGTGGAAAGTTGCTTCATCACTAAACACAATCTTTGAAACGAAAGATTCATCTGTTTCCATTTGAGCAAGGATAAAATCACAGAAATCGATTCTTTTAATCTTATCAGCTGCAGACAGTGCTTGAACCAATTTCAGGCGATAAGGTTTCATAACCAACCTTTTTCGTAGGACTCTCCATACAGTTGATTGTGGAATTTGCAGCTCTCTGCTAGCTCTGCGAGTCGATTTTCCTGGCCTGCGAACAAATGCTTGCTGGATGCGTGCTACATTTTCATCACTCGTTCTCGGCCGTCCAGAACTTTTCCCTTTGCACAAACACCCATTCTCTGTAAACTGTTTATACCAACGTTTAATACACCACCTATCAGGAGGTTTAACACCATACTTCGTTCGAAATGCACGCTGAACAACTGTCGTCGATTCACTTCTGCCGTACTCAATAACACAAAAAGCTTTCTGTTGAGCGGTCGCCATCTTAGCATCAACTGACGCTGACGCCTAGTCAACAGCGCCTCAAGCGAACAAATGTACAACTAAATGAAACTTTATAGCTCCCTTAATTCGCCGACAGATAGTGCTTAGCTCTGCCTTTTGTCATTGCAGAGTTTTAAATTCCTAAAGTTGTGGTATTCTTTTTGAATCACCCTGTATTGTCAATATCGCCGTCTGGGAACGCGGTTTTACACAATTAAGTTGTCGAACACCTAAAAGAGATCGTGTGCCTCATTGACGTGGGCTGTAGATGTTATGAAACGGCAAAAAATAACGAAAAGAGGGAAATGACTCGATTATTTTTACGATCGTATGCATCAGTTCCACATATTTAACCACAAAAGTAAATATGTCCAATTACTTACACTATATTCGCGGAGGTGACAGAAGCCATGGGATTACCTCCTAATATCGTGTCGGCCCTTTTGCCCAGCGTAGCGCCACAACTCGACGTGGCGTGGACTCAAGCCCCGTGTAAAAATTCTGAGTCATGCTGGCTCTACATTCGTCCATAACTGCGGAAGTGTTGTTTGTGCAGGATTTTGTGCACGAACTGACCCCTCGATTGTGTCCCATAAATGTCTCTGTATGGCCAAATTTCTCGCTCGAATTGTCCAGAATGTTCCTTCAAATCCTTTATTAAAGTCAAAGCTTTCACTTGTTCTGCTAAGGACCTTTACTTTTGCTCTTATCTCTGTCATTGTCATTCTGATTAGTCTTATTAATTTAGCACATATACCAACTTCTTTCAGTACTCTGTATAGTTCTTGCCGATTTATGCTGTCAAAGGCTTGTTTGAAATCAATGAATAAGAAATGCAGATCTATATCATATTCATATTGACTTTAATAAAGGTGTGAAGCAAGGGGATAGTCTCTCCACTGTCCTATTCAACATTGCCCTGCATGGTGCAGTAAATAAAATCAACAAAAGAGGCACCATATTTGTGAAAACTAGCCAGATATGTGCATACGCTGATGACATTGCTATAGTAGGAAGAAATACCAATACACTCCTAGAAACATACCGGGCAATGGAAACAGAAGCCTTAAAAATTGGCCTCATAGTAAATGTAAACAAAACAAAATATATGGTAATGTCACAATCTGATGCCAGAAGAACCCCTAAAAACCTAGACATCAATGGGAAATGCTTCAATGGAGTGTCCTCTTTTAACTACTTGGGAGCCCTAATAACAAATGATAACAGTATTGGAAAGGCTATAAGGGAAAGAATACAAGCAGGAAACAGAGCCTACTTTGCAAATATGCAGCTTTTCAAAAGTAGCCTTGTTACAAGAAAACTAAATTGCTAATATATAATTCCCTAGTCCGCCCAGTTATCACATACGGCTCAGAGGTATGGACGTTGACAGAACACGATAAAAATGCTCTAAGAAGCATTGAGCGGAAAATACTACGCAAAATCTATGGGCCAATAAGGGAGGAAGAAGGCTGGAGAATACGCTACAATGCTGAATTACAGGAGTTAATACAAGGCAGGGACATAGTAAAATTTGTTAAATCACAGCGAATACGATGGCTAGGACACTTGGAGAGAATGGCAGAGGATAGAATTCCAAATAAAATGATGAAAGGTATGATCCATTCAGTTAGGCGAAAAGGGAGACCTAGAAGAAGATGGATCGATGAGGTAATAATGGATATCAGCAATATGGGAGTCCGGGGGTGGAAAAGAGCAGCAAATAACCGAGAAGTGTGGAGGAAGATTGTTGAAGAAGCCAAGGCTCACCAAGGGCTGTAGAGCTACTGAAGAAGAAGAAGTTCCTTCAAATCAACCGCGAACAATTTTGGCCGAGTGAGACGCCACCTTGCCACCTATAAAAATTCTATAGTCGTTTGGGAACATGAAGTCAATGAACGGCTGCAGAGGGTTTCCAAGTAACCACAAATAACGATTTCCAGTCAATGATCGGTTTTGTTGTATCAGAGATCCCAGTCTGCTCAATATAAACACAGCCCACACCACTAGTTTCCACAGTGCCTTGTTGACAACTTGAGTCCGAGGCTTCTTGTGGCCTGCGCCACACTCGAACCCTACCGTCAGCTCTTACCAACTGAAATCAGGACTCAGCTGACCAGACCACGATTTTCCGGTCGTCTGGGGTCCAACAGATTCGGTTACGAGCCCAGGAGAGGCGCCGCCGGCGACGTCGCGCTGTTAGCTGTGGTATCGATAGCTAAAGTGCGCGTCATTTACGACGGCGGCCGAGTTTAGGTTCGTTCTGCACATCTGACGTCACAAAACAGTCAGCCCATGAACAGAGAACGACGTTGCCAGAGCTCGACTGCAGTGTAGAGCATGGACGAGCGTCTTCAGTTTTAGAAACGTTCAGTCATAAATAAAATAATTGAACAAAAGCAGTGTCTTGATAGCAGACTTTCTATAAAAGAAAGTTTCGAAAAAGCATTCTTTATACCAATTGCTTCATATTCTATTAATTAATTAAACCAAACAAGCAATAAGCCTTCTAATTCAGGGCATAGCAAGGAAATTCATTCTCACTACCCGCTTTTTCGCACTAAACAACAGCGGTAATTTTTTATTTCCTATTGTACTTCGACGAAACGTGAATAATTTATAGATGGTGGTGGTGGTTAGTGTTTAACGTCCCGTCGACAACGAGGTCATTAGAGACTGAGTGCAGGCTCGGGTTAGGGAAGGATTGGGAAGGAAATCGGCCGTGCCCTTTCAAAGGGACCATCCCGGCATTTGCCTGAAACGATTTAGGGAAATCACGGAAAACCTAAATCAGGATGGCTGGAGACGGGATTGAACCGTCGTCCTCCCGAATGCGAGTCCAGTGTGCTACCACTGCGCCACCTCGCTCGGTAATAATTTATAGTTATACCAACAGTGTTTGTCGGTATTTTGCGTGATTCTTTAAAGTCCTCCAGGAATTCTGTCAAATAATGAGCGGCGTTAGCGTAATGGTTACAGTGTTAGGCTGCTAAGCAAAATGAGTTGGTTCAAACCTTGTTTGGTGCTTAATATTGTCTTTAATTAAAAACAATATCGAAGTGTCTTACTTCATGAATTTTATTCGTTTGAATGTAATTTTTTGAAATTTCTAGTGGCAACTAAAATTGACCAAACAGAAAGTATACGCAGTGGACTTTTACCTCTGCAAACTCTTCAAAATTTCGTGCAATGGTTTACTACATTTAATGCTGCACAATAACTGCGTTGAACATCGAAACAAAATTAAGTCATTTATGGGGGGAAGGTATCAGTCAAGCAGATGTGTAAACATCAAATTTTTGGGCCAAATAGTTTTTGTGAAATCGAATGATAAGCATGTCAAAGCAGTCGGAACACCATGTGTCTGCACAGGCGAGCAGTGCAGTGATGGCAAAATCGCGCACAGCGCGGAATGCGGGGAGCACGCCTCTGTAGCAGCGAAAGGGTTAAAGCGGCCGTGGTGGCTTTGCTCCATAAGCTGCGCGCTCTCCCCTAAACGTAAGTTTGCGACCTGTACTCTACTATACTATGGCGCTGCTTCTCTTGGCGCGTGCAACTGGCAACACAGCAATCTCCCGCGTCTGCGCGGGCATGCGCGAGCCGCCAACATAAAAGAATTGAACTATAGGATGCCATGGCGTAGCTGCCATTTAAGTTGGCACTACGACAGACAACGACAGACAACGCCCTTTAGCAGGCGCTGTTCAGCTCTACGAGCACCACTGTAGACTCAGCCCATCTGATCAGAAGCACACGGCCGGGACACTTAGCTTCAGATTCGCACCTCAGGGCAAAGTTATGTATTACTCTTGTTGCTAAAGTAAAGGTGATTTTAATTCGCACTGCAGTACCGAGAGATTTTCACCTTCTCCTGCTCCTAACCACGAAATACGAAATTAGCAAAGGCACTCGCGTCGGCCGGCTTCTGCCGCAGCTCATACACGCCTGATTTCCCCACACTGTCCTAATGTGTACAATCTTAGTACGTATCGCGTCCGCCGGCCGTCGTAATTTAATATATTATTTTTATGTTGATTGTTGCCGGCTTACGTGGTGGACCTTAATAAAAATGATATTTCATTTTATTTTGATTTACAATTAAACGCTTTTGTGAAGTTCTCTTTTTTACCAATAATAATCTTCAGTGGAATTAGACTCGCTGAATCTTAAAGCATGAACATCTAAGTTGAACAATGTGATAAACTTTTCTTATTAATTACCTGGCTAGTCAGTTCACTTTAAGGCAAAAAAATCTTTAGTTATTAATTACAATTGCGGCCCACACACGCGCGAGAGTATTTTTTCTTACCTCCGTTAACCATTGCATTGTAGTCGCAGTCCTGGCTCTAGCTCTCGGCTGTGGTACGGAAAATAAGAATCTCAAAGCTACGTATTTTCTGCAACTTCGGGCGGCTGTGGAGAAAAATGAATATTATGTTAATAGCGAGCGCTAATTTTTTGTAAGTTAATATCGCCACGTAATGGCGTCGTTGGCTGCATCGGCCGCTACGATTGTTGAACTGTAAATTACTCGAATGCAGGTTAATTGAAGGAAAGAGGAAAAGAAATCGGGATCACCTCTCACAAATTAAAAGTGAACAATAATATTAAATCAATATATTATCTGCTTAATAAGTACAAACATGCTTACATTTACCAGCAAGAAATCGGGATCACCTCTCACAAATTAAAAGTGAACAGTAATATTAAATCAATATATTATCTGCTTAATTAGTACAAACATGCTTACATTTACCAGCACTCGCAAGATGTCCGTCTACACGCAACCAAGACAAGAGAAGAAGTGAAGACGACTAAAAAATTAACAAAAGAGCGTATCGTGTCGTCTCTTTAGATCATTTTGTTATGTTTCTTTGCCCTCGAAACTTACACAGAGAAATTATTATTTTACAGTTACATGAGAAAAATGTATATTATTCAATTTTTAAGTGTCTCTTCTGCATAAATACTGTTTTTTTAAGTCTTTTCGTATTATTTCACTGGGGACGCTATATACGTCCCATATTGGTTTCTGCAGTTATTTCACGCAGTGTTGCTTGTCTGTTAGCACTGACAAGTCTACGCAAATGCCGCTGCTCTCGGTCGTCAAGTGAAGCCTATCGACGCTCTGTGGTGAGAGGCAATGCCTGAAATTTGGTATTCTCAGAATACTCTCGAGACTGTGGATCTCGGAATACTGAATTCCCTAACGATTTCCGAAATGTAACGCCCCATCCGTCTAGCTCCAACTACCATACCGCATTGAAACTCTGTTAGTTCCCGCTGTGAAGTCATAATCGCGTGGGACACCTTTACGCATGAATTACCTGAGTACAAATGATTGCTCCGCCAATGCAGCTCCCTTTTATACCTTGCGTACGCGATAGTACCGGCATCTGCATACGTGCATGTCGCTATTCCATGACTTTCGTCAACAGCCCACTATAAACACAAATGTCAGAAGGGCCAATCCAGTACATGGAAAGGTGGCTACACTGAGTCACAGCGCCAGAGATTGCGCCAAAGATTATTATTCCGCCGCCTCCACTGGTAGTAGTAGTAGTTCAGAGGATGTCGAGTGCAGTTGTTGTTCTGTTGGGCGAGAGAGTAGATGCTGTTCGGTTGGTGTAATGTATAGATGGAAGATGTTATCACAGTGTGTTTGAGAAAGGAGATGGGCTTTGATTTATGATGCTGGTGTAATGGAAAATTTTCGTCAATATACATGGAAATTAAGCGTTTCCGGACACATGTCCACATAACATCTTTTCTTTATTTGTGTGTGAGGAATGTTTCCTGGAAGTTTGGCCGTACCTTTTTGTAACACCCTGTATAATGAGGTAAAAAGGTTTTACAGATTTCTTTAATGACAATGACTCTTGGTGACAGGTACAGTCAACAAAGCATCTGGCTAGTGTTCATGTATTAGACTTGTAATTCTGGTTTCTATGTGCAATTATAGTATTTCTGGTTTTTCAATTAGTTCATTGTAAACGGTGTTTAAAATATATGGCGTTTTGAGAAAGAACCGAGCTAGATACATCTACATCTACATCTACATCTATACTCCGCGAGCCACCTTACGGTGTGTGGCGGAGGGTACTTATTGTACCACTATCTGATCCCCCCTTCCCTGTTCCATTCACGAATTGTGCGTGGGAAGAACGACTGCTTGTAAGTCTCCGTATTTGCTCTAATTTCTCGGATCTTTTCGTTGTGATCATTACGCGAGATATATGTGGGCGGTAGTAATATGTTGCCCATCTCTTCCCGGAATGTGCTCTCTCGTAATTTCGATAATAAACCTCTCCGTATTGCGTAACGCCTTTCTTGAAGTGTCCGCCACTGGAGCTTGTTCAGCATCTCCGTAACGCTCTCGCGCTGACTAAATGTCCCCATGACGAATCGCGCTGCTTTTCGCTGGATCATGTCTATCTCTTCTATTAATCCAACCTGGTAAGGGTCCCATACTGATGAGCAATACTCAAGAATCGGACGAACAAGCGTTTTGTAAGCTACTTCTTTCGTCGATGGGTCACATTTTCTTAGAATTCTTCCTATGAATCTCATCCTGGCGCCTGCTTTTCCCACTATTTGTTTTATGTGATCATTCCACTTCAGATCGCTCCGGATAGTAACTCCTAAGTATTTTACGGTCGTTACCGCTTCCAATGATTTACCACCTATGGCATAATCGTACTGGAATGGATTTCTGCCCCTATGTATGCGCATTATATTACATTTATCTACGTTTAGGGAAAGCTGCCAGCTGTCGCACCATGCATTAATCCTCTGCAGGTCCTCCTGGAGTACGTACGAGTCTTCTGATGTTGCTACTTTCTTGTAGACAACCGTGTCATCTGCAAATAGCCTCACGGAGCTACCGATGTTGTCAACTTAGTCATTTATGTATATTGTAAACAATAAAGGTCCTATCACGCTTCCCTGCGGTACTCCCGAAATTACCTCTACATCTGCAGATTTTGAACCGTTAAGGATGACATGTTGTGTTCTTTCTTCTAGGAAATCCTGAATCCAATCAAAAACCTGGTCCGATATTCCGTAAGCTCGTATTTTTTTCACTAAACGTAAGTGCGGAACCGTATCAAATGCCTTCCTGAAGTCCAGGAATACGGCATCAATCTGCTCGCCAGTGTCTACGGCACTGTGAATTTCTTGGGCAAATATATAATGAAAATGGTTTATCAGTATGTACCACACCTGTTCCATAGTTCCTATCTCCTTGTACACCAATTGAAAATGTGCGATAAGAGATAATGTCTCTGTCATAGTACGACTCCAATCCTTGTAATGCTTTATCACTACCTCGTACTATGGCAAGTGTTAACCATGAATTACCAGGAACAAGTTCAGTAGTAGTACATGAAAAGTTAATCTTGCAACCAACAGATGTGATAGGACCAGTCAGTAGCTCCTCCTGAGAAACATTATTAGGAACAAAACTAAAACTGTCCACTGTCTTGTACACTGGAAGTCTGCTCCTCCTCATGTATCTTCTGCGTCGGTACGGCATGGCTGTGTGCTTCGTGCCGCTGCCTCGTTGAGTCACACTACCACACACAGAGCAGTTACACTTGTGCTTTGTTGTTTCGTAGCTTTTATAGTTGCAGGGGACTTAATTAATCAATTGCGTTAATGGAAATTTCTTGTCATTCTTTATTTTTATTTTATACAGTCAGATTGCGTGTTAATACTAGTCAGGGCCAACCGGTTACGAGACTTCGTAACCGGTCACTCAGCTACAAAAATTATTGCATCTTAGTCTTTTAATTAAGCCCCCATGCAACCTCATCGTCGCATAGTCGATGTGGATCCTTGATACCTCTGGGGAAACGTCTGTTAGGGCACTCACTCACAATGTGGATCATTGTCTGAATATCACGTACCGTGAATGGCAAAGCCCCACTTATGCATGTCTTATTTTCACATACCTTCTCCAGTCCGGTACCTCACTGAACACATTAAATAAATGTGGGGTTAGGGAACATCCTTATCAAACTTGTCTTCCAATCCTAGCCTCCTCCTCTACATTATTAATGTTTGCTTTTGCTCTTTTGGTTCTGATGCGGGTGCGGCTCGTAGGGAAATTGCGTGCCCATGGACTATCGTCTCGTTTATGTGACTGGATTTGTGATTTCCTGTCACAGAGGTCACTGTTCATAGTTGTTGTTGTTGTTGTTGTGGCCTTCAGTCCTGAGACTGGTTTGATGCAGCTCTCCATGCTACTCTAACCTGTGCAAGCTTCTTCATCTCCCAGTACTTACTACAACCTACATCCTTCTGAATCTGCTTAGTGTATTCATCTCTTGGTCTCCCTCTGCGATTTTTACCCTCCACGCTGCCCTCCAATGCTAAATTTGTGATCCCTTGATGCCTCAGAATATGTCCTACCAACCGGTCCTTCTTCTTGTCAAGTTGTGCCACAAACTCCTCTTCTCTCCAAATCTATTCAATACCTCCTCATTAGTTATGTGATCTACCCATCTAATCTTCAGCATTCTTCTGTAGCACCACATTTCAAAGGCTTTTATTCTCTTGTCCAAACTATTTATCGTCCATGTTTCACTTCCATACATGGCTACACTCCATACAAATACTTCCAGAAACGACTTCCTGACAAATCTATACTCGATGTTAATAAATTTCTCTTCTTCAGAAACGCTTTCCTTGCCATTGCCAGTCTACATTTTATATTCTCTACTTCGACCATCATCAGTTATTTTGCTCCCCAAATAGCAAAACTCCTTCACTACTTTAAGTGTCTCATTTGCTAATCTAATTCCCTCAGCATCACTCGACTTCATTCGACTACATTCCATGATCCTCGTTTTGCTTTTGTTGATGTTCATCTTATATCCTCCTTTCAAGACACGTTCCATTCCGTTCAATTGCTCTTCCAAGTCCTTTGCTGTCTCTGACAGACTTACAATGTCATCGGCGAACCTCAAAGTTTTTATTTCTTCTCCATGCATTTTAATACCTACTTCGAACTTTTCTTTTGTTTCCTAATTGCTTGCTCAATATACAGATTGAATAACATCGGGGAGAGGCTACAACCGTCTTACTCCCTTCCCAACCACTGCTTCCCTTTCATGTCCCTCAACTCTTATAACTGCCATCTGGTTTCTGTACAAGTTGTAAATAGCCTTTCGCTCCCTGTATTTTACCCCTGCCACCTTTAGAATTTGAAAGAGAATATTCCAGTCAACATTGTCAAAAGCTTTCTCTAAGTCTACAAATGCTAGAAAGGTAGGTTTGCCTTTCCTTAATCTTTCTTCTAAGATAAGTCGTAAGGTCAGTATTGCCTCACGTATTCCAACATTTCTACGGAATCCAAACTGATCTTCCCCGAGGTCGGCTTCTACCAGTTTTTCCATTCGTCTGTAAAGAATTCGTGTTAGTATTTTGCAGCTGTGACTTATTAAACTGATAGTTCGGTAATTTTCATATCTGACAACACCTGATTTCTTTGGGATTAAAATTATTATATTCTTCTTGAAGTCTGACTGAATTTCGCCTGTCTCATACATCGTGCTCACCAGATGGTAGAGTTTTGTCAGGACTGGCTCTCCCAAGGCCATCAGTAGATCTAATGCAATGTTGTCTACTCCCGGGGCCTTCTTTCGACTCACGTCTTTCAGAGCTCTGTCAAACTATTCACACAGTATCGTATCTCCCATTTCATCTTCATCTACATCCTCTTCCATTTCCATAATACTGTCCTCAAGAACATCGCCTTTGTATAGACCCTCTATATACTCCTTCCACCTTTCTGCCTTCCCTTCTTTGCTTAGAACTGGGTTTCCATCTGAACTCTTGATATTCCTACAAGTGGCCCTCTTTTCTCCAAAGGTCTCTTTACTTTTCCTGTAGGCAGTATCTATCTTACCCCTAGTGAGATAAGCCTCTACATCCTTACATTTGTCCTCAAGCCATCCCTGCTTAGCCATTTTGCACTTCCTGTCGATCTCATTTTTGAGACGTTTGTATTCCTTTTTGCCTGCTTCATTTACTGCATTTTTATATTTTCTCCTTTCATCAAATAAATTCAATATTTCTTCTGTCACCCAAGGATTTCCACTAGCCCTCGTCTTTATACCTACTTGATCCTCTGCTGCCTTCACTGCATCATCCATCAGAGCTACCCATTCTTCTTCTACTGTATTTCTTTCCCCCGTTCCTGTCAATTGTTCCCTTATGCTCTCCGTAAAAGTCTGTACAACCTCTGGTTCTTTCAGTTTATCCAGGTCCCATCTCCTCAAATTCCCACCTTTTTGCAGTTTCTTCAGTTTTAATCTACAGTTCATAACCAATGGATTGTGGTCAGAGTCCACATCTAACCCTGGAAATGTCTTACAATTTAAAACCTGGTTCCTAAATCTGTGTCTTACCATTATATAATCTATCTGAAACCTGTCAGTATCTCCAGGCTTCTTCCATGTATTCAACCTTCTTTTATGATTCTTGAACCAGTTCGTAGTAATTGACGGAAAGTTGTCGAGTAAAACAGAAGTGATTTCAGGCGTTCCCCAAGGTAGAGTTATAGGCCCTTTGCTGTTCCTTATTTATATAGACGATTTAGAAGCAATCTGAGCAGCCGTCTTCGTTTGTTTGCAGATGACACTGTCGTTTATCGACTAATAAAGCCATCAGAAGATCAAAACAAAGTGCAAAACGATTTAGAAGAAATATCGGAGTGGTTCGAAAAGTGGCAGTTGACCCTAAATAACGAAAAGTGTGACATCCACATGAGTGCTAAAAGGAACTTGTTAAACTTCGGTTACATGATAAATCAGTCTAATCGAAAAGCCATGAATTCAACTAAGTATCTAGGTATTACAATTACAACTTAAATTGGAAAGAGCACATAGAAAATGTTGTGGGGAAGGCTAACCAAAGACTGTGTTTTATTGGCAGGACACTTAGAAAATGAAACAAACCTACTAAGGAGACTGCCTACACTACACTTGTCCGTCCTCTTTTAGAATACTGCTGCGCGGTGTGGGATCCTTACCAAATAGGTCTGACGGAGTACATAAAAAAAGTTCAAAGAAAGACAGCACGTTTTGTATTATCGCGAAATATGGGAGAGAGTGTTACATAAATGATACAGGATTTGGGCTGGAAATCGTTAAAAGAAAGGCGTTTTCCGTTGCGACGGAATCTTCTCACGAAAATCCAATCACCAACTTTTTCCTCCGAATGCGAAAATATTTTGTTGACACCGACCTACATAGGGCGGAACGATCACCACGATAAAATAAGGGAGATCAGAGCTAGTACGGAAAGATAATATAGGTGGTCATTCTTTCCGCGCGCTATACGAGATTGGAATAATAGAGAATTGTGAAGGTGATTCGATGAACCCTCTCTGCAAGGCACTTAAATGTTATTTGCACAGTATAGATGTAGATGTAGAAGTTGATGAACCATTTTTTTCCTTCTAGGCCAGTCCTATTTCTCTCGTACTTTTGAAGAGCGGCTCTCAATTCACATTGTCAAAAGCTTTTTCAGGGTCGGTGAAGGTAAAAACTTTCTAAAGCCAAGATGGCATTAAAATTTCATTATTTGCAGACAGCCGGTTTCTACAGACTTTGCTGTCATCTTCAGGTCTTCCAAAATTTGTGTTATAAAATGTGTTTATTTTAAGTTGGACCTCACGCCAAGGTCCAACTCAAAATGAACACATTTTATAACACAAATTTTTGACTAGCTGGCGATGACATCAAAGTCTGTCGCAACAGGTTGTTTGTAAATAATGAGATGTTTATGCGGTCTTGGCTTTAGAAAGTTTTTGCCATGTATTACCTGAGTAGAAACAGATCGCTCCTTCCGAACATGAGAAAATTCAGTCAGTGAAGATAAGGTCCTCTATTCATAGCGATGAGAAGTAACAGAAATGAGAACGGTGAGAAACTTATGCACATGGTAGCGGGTGATAATGGCAAAAAATTTTATTGTATTCTGCTTCCATCAATCTAACTTACAAGGGAACCTTCCCATCGCAGCCCCCTCAGATTTAGTATAAATTGACACAGTGGATAAGCCTTGAAAAACTGAACACAGATCAATAGAGAAAGCAGGAAGAAGTCGTGTGGAACTATGAAAAAATAAACGAAATATGCAAACTGAGTAGTCCATGTGCAAGATAGGCAACATCAAGGACAATATGAGTTGAATAGCGCCGTGGACCCGTGGTTAGAGTGAGCAGCTGCGGAACGAAAGGTCCTTGCTTCGAGTCTTCCCTCGAGTGAAAAGTTTACTTTCTTTATTTTCGCAAAGTTATGATCTGTCCGTTCATTCATTGACGCCTCTGTTCACTGTAATAAGTTTAGTGTCTGTGTTTTGCGACCGCACCGCAAAACCGTTCGATTAGTAGACGAAAGGACGTGCCTGTCCAATAGGAACCGAAAACATTTGATCGCAAGGTCATAGGTCGACCGATTCCTCGACAAGAAAACACGTCTGATATATTTTATACGACACTGGTGACGGTATGTGCGTCACATGACAGAAATATGTTGTCGACCCACCTAACTTGCACACCTGGCGAATGGGTAAAAAGATTCTTCTACCTTGCCCGATTTAGGTTTTCTTGTGGATGTGATAATCACTCCCAAAAAAGTGATGACAACATAAGAGTTTGTCACATGAACTGCAACAAATGAATGCAACAGTTTCACAGTCGCACAGTTTTCGCTGTTCTCTGTCAAAACATATGTTTTTTACGTTTTCAAATGTTTCCGTGTGTAGACCGTCAAATCCTGCATATGGCCAAGCAAATCTGAACATGTCCTGGAATTTTGGAGAGCGAAGTTGATTATGTGTGAGTGCCTGAACTTTGATAATTGTCTGAATTAAAAAATCAAACATTTCACTCGAGAGAAGACTTGAACCAAGGACCTCTCGTTCTGCAGCTGCTCACGCTAACCACCTGACCACGGCGCTCGTAAGCTCAGATTCTCCTTGATGTTGCATACCTCGCGCATGGACTGCTCGGCTTGTATATTTTGCTTATTTTTTTCATAGTTCCACACAACTTCTTCGTGTTTTCTCGATTGATCTGTGTTCAGTTTTTCAAGGCCTATCCCTGTGTCAACTTATAACTAATTCTGAGGGGGGTGCGATGTGGAGGTTCCCTTGTTAGCATCAAGCAGTGGCGTCTCCGCTGTACTTCTGAGCTGCTTCACCGCGCTATTACGACGCTCTGGGGACGCCACCACGGTATTGCTGAGTGAGACACGCCAACTTTTTGCCACAAACCCACCAATGGGAGGACCGGGTGCTGTCACGTGAGGTACACAAGAGGGCGAGGTAGCGGCCGCAGCAGCGGGTCGCTCTCTTGCCTGCCAGCTGTCTTATCCTCTGGCTGCGTCCACCAGCACTTCCTACTGAGGGCAAAATGCTCTCTCCGTACCATGTGCGGTTCACTCTGCGGCCAGTTTTCGCGAGTATTGTACCCATTAGTGGTAGTTCTTGTGAATAAACCCAGTTTTCTCTGAATCCTAGCATTTCCTAGTAGCAACAACACCCCGGATGCCCACCTCAGCTCCTGATACTATCTTGACCATGCACACTTAACATCAGCATTGGTGACCACGAAGTAAATGAAGTTAAGACATTCTGCTACACATGAAGACGGAGCAAGGAGGAGATCAAAAGCAGACTAGCACTGGCAGAAAGGGAGTTCCTGGCAAAGAGAAGTCTACTAGTGTCAAACGTAGGCGTTAATTTGAGGAAGAAATTTCTGACGTTTGGAGCTCACCATGGTATCTCAATGAAACATCGACTGTGGGAAAACCGGAACAAAAGAGAATCGAAGCATTTGAGATGTGGTGCTACAGAGGGATGTTGGAAATTAGGCGTACTGCTAAGGCGAGGAACGGGCCCATCAGAATTGCCGAGGAATTAAATTTATGGAAAACACCGGAGTAATGAAGCAGCTTAAATCACTTAATAAAGGCAGGGCCTCCGGTCTAGATTGTATACCACTCAAGTTCCTCTCAGAGTATGCTGATAAAATAGCTCCATTTTTAGCAACTGTATACAACCGTTCGCTCACAGAAAGATCCGTACGTAAAGACTGGAAAATTTCTCAAGTCACACCAATACCCAAAAAGGGAAGTAGGAGTAATCCGCTGAATTACAGGCCCAAAGCACTAACGTCGATTTGCAGTGTTTTGGAACATATACTGTATTCGAACATTATGAAGTACCTCGAAGGAAACGATTTATTGACACATAGTCAGCACGGTTTCAGAAAATATCGTTCTTGTGAAAACAACTAGCTCTTTATACTCATGAAGTAATAAGTGCTATCGACAGGGGATGTCAAATTGATTCCATATTTTTAGATTTCGACACCGTTCCTCGCAAGCATCTTCTAATCAAATTGCGTGCCTACGGAGTATCGCCTCAGTTGTGCGACTGGATTCGTGACTTCCTCTCAGAAATGTCACAGTTCGTAGTAACAGAGGGAAAGTCATCGAGTAAAACAGAAGTAATATCCGGCGTTCACCAAGGAAGTTTTATAGGCCCTCTATTGTTCCTGATCTATATTAACGACATGGGAGACAACCTGAGTAGCCGTCTTAGATTGTTTGCAGACGATGCTGTCATTTACCGTCTTGTAAAGTAGTCAGATGATCAAAACGAACTTGCAAAATGATTTAGATAAGATATTTGTATGGTGTGAAAAGTGGCAATTGGCCCTGAAGAAGGAAAAGTGTGAAGTTATTCACATGATTACTAAAAGAAATCAGCTAAATTTCGATTACGCGATAAGTCACACAAATCTGAATACTTAGGAGTTACAATTACAAATACCTTAAATTTGAACGATCACATAGATAATAATGTGGGTAGAGCAAACCAATGACTGCGATTCATTGGCAGGAGACCTAGAAGGTGCAACAGGTCTACCAAAGAGACTGCTTACACTACGCTTGTCCGCCCTATTCTGGAGTATTGCTGTGCGGTGTGGGATCCGCATCAGGTGGGACTGACGGATGACATCGAAAAAGGTACAAAGAAAGGCAGCTCGTTTTGTATTATTGCGAAATAGGGGAGATAGTGTCACAGGCATGATACGTGAATTGGGAGTGGCAATCATTAAAACAAAGGCGTTTTTCGTTGCGACGGGATCTTCTCGTGAAATTTCAATCTCCAGTTTTCTCAAAAATGGTTCAAATGGCTCTGAGGACTATGGGACTTCACATGTGAGGTCATCAGTTCCCTAGACTTAGAACTCCTTAAACCTAACTAACCTAAGAACATCACACACATCCATGCCCGAGGCAGGATTCGAACCTGCGACCGTAGCAGCAGTGCGGTTCCGGACTAAAGCGCCTAGAACCTCTCGGCCATCAGCAGCGGGTCCAGTTTTCTCCTCCGACTGCGAAAACATTCTCTTGGCATCCACCTACATAGGGAGAAATGATCATCACGATAAAAGAAAAGAAATCAGGGGTAACACAGAAAAATTTAAGTGCTCGTTTTTCCCACGTGCCGTTCGAGAATGGAACAGTAGAGAGACAGCTTGAAGGTGGTTCATTGAACCCTCTGCTAGGCACTTTACTTTGAATAGCAGAGTATCACGCAGATGTAGATGTAGATGAAGATGTAGACAAGAAGAAGGGACAGGATGGTAGGTTGAGGCACTAGGGAATAGTTTCCATGCTACTAGAGGGAGCAGCAGAGAGTAGAAATTGTAGAAGAAGACAGAGATTGGAATACGTCCAATAATTGAGGACGTCAGTTGCAAGTGTTACTCCGACATGAAGAGGCTGTCATATGAGAGGAATTTGTTGCGGACCGTTTCAAACCAGTCAGAATACTGATGACCCACTGAATAAACTTGTTACTCCTAATGACAGGTCTTTTCAGTTGGCACCTACATTTTTCCAGCAGAAACTCTACGAATGCTGAACCTGCGGTCGGTGGTAGAAAACCGTGTCGAAGCATGTGTGGAAATTCTACAAGGAATTTGTATCTAAAATCCCTTGTTGGCCAAAAAGCTTGAGCACCAGAGATAAAATACTCCAAGTCAGAGATGTTACGTGCAGTTCAAGGTCACACGCTGCATAGCACGAAACCAAGTCCACACTACATGTATGATAATTGTTAATATTTTTTTAGAAAGGAGATAAGGAAAGGAGATAAGGAACTTTATTGTCTATAATACAACATACAGTCACCATTGATCTTTATTTTACAATTGCCATTTCCGACGTTGGCCCATATAAACAGGTACTCATCAGCATTCAACTTCTTCTTTCTTCTGGTTGACAAAACAAAAGGCATACTGGGAACAAGAGTACCATAAGGCTGTTTAGCCAACAGTCCTGTCGACTCAGCAATACTCCCAAGTCTTCCAAGTAATAATACTGGAATCTGGAAAAGCTTCAAGGCCCCCCCATAGTCTGCACGATTGCCCCAAACAACAGCTAAGCTAAGCCATGTTGAGCCTCCAAACACAACTTGTACATCACACGTGAAGTACAGACGCAGTCCACGAAAAACATTTCGTCCTCCAATTAATTGCTGTTTATTAAACTGTCCTGCCAAGTCATTATCAATTGCTTTTAACGACCTGTACACAGGTACACTGCGCCGCCAGCGACGACGGTAACCTAGACGTCGCAGAGGCTTTGCTGAGGCACGTTAACACACAGTTGGCACCTACAGTTTTGCAGCAGAAACTCCACGAATGTTGAACCTGCGGTCGGTGGTAGAAAACCGTGTCCAAGCAAGCGTGGAAATTCTACAAGGAATTTGTATCTGAAATCCCAGAAAGGGGAAGTGCTCCTTGTTGCCCTCCCTCCAGCAGCCCGCCCCCTCCAGGAACGGCCCTCCCCCGCCACCCCCGCCCCCTTCCTCAGCTATTGCTTCGCACGGCCGTCTCACGCGCGCGCGTGTGTGTGGGTTGCGTAATGCGAGATTTCCACACTCTGGTCGGCGACGCCAACGCCGCTTCGCGGCAGTGTAGCTGCCCCGCGCCGCCTGTGGCGACAGCTGCTGCGGCAGAGACGCCGGCACGCCATCACGGATGGCTGGCGGCGGGCGCTCTGCCGCACACCACGACGCGCAGACAGACACCCACTTCCCGGAAGGCGTCCGGCGGAGGCTCTGACGCGTGCGTGCCGGCTCTGTCCCACGCCCGACAGCGCCGGGGCGTTTCGCCGAGGGGCCGCCGGCCAGGAGAGTAGCGGGCTTTGACCACAGTCCGGTGTATACAGACGCGGCCCTCACTGCTGGCAAAGTTGGTACCACCTGACAGGTGGATCCACACCGGCGCATCTAGCGGCGAGAAAGCCAATCGTAGATTAACTCTTTTTTTAAATTATACATCTACATCCATACTCCGCAACCCACCTGACGGTGTGTGGCGGAGGGTACTTTGAATACCTCTATCGGTTCTCCCTTCTATTCCAGTCTCGTATTGTTCGTGGAAAGAAGGATATTCGGTATGCCTCTGTGTGGGCTCTAATCTCTCTGATTTTATCCTCATGGTCTCTTCGCGAGATATACGTAGGAGGGAGCAATACACTGCTTGACTCTTCGGTGAAGGTATGTTCTCGAAACTTCAACAAAAGCCCGTACCGAGCTACTTACTGAGCGTCTCTCCTGCAGAGTCTTCCACTGGAGTTTATCTATCATCTCCGTAACGCTTTCGCGATTACTAAATGATCCTGTAACGAAGCGCGCTGCTCTCCGTTGGATCTTCTCTATCTCTTCTATCAACCCTAACTCGTACGGATCCACCACTGCTGAACAGTATTCGAGCAGTGGGTGAACAAGTGTACTGTAACCTACTTCCTTTGTTTTCGGATTGCATTTTCTTAGGATTCTTCCAATGAATCTCAGTCTGGCATCTGCTTTACCGACCACCAACTTTATATGATCATTCCATTTTAAATCACGCCTAAAATAGGAATGCGGGTAAGCTACTACAAACAGCATAGTGAACGCATTATTGTGGCCAAGATAGATATGAAGCCCACGCCTACTACAGTAGTACAAGTTTATATGCCAACTAGCTCTGCAGATGACAAAGAAATTGAAGAAATGTATGATGAAATAAAAGAAATTATTCAGGTAGTGAAGGGAGACGAAAATTTAATAGTCATGGGTGACTGGAATTCGAGTGTAGGAAAAGGGAGAGAAGGAAACATAGTAGGTGAATATGGATTGGGGGACAGAAATGAAAGAGGAAGCCGCCTGGTCGAATTTTGCACAGAGCACAACATAATCATAACTAACACTTGGTTTAAGAATCATGAAAGAAGGTTGTATACATGGAAGAACCCTGGAGATACTAAAAGGTATCAGATAGATTATATAATGGTAAGACAGAGATTTAGGAACCAGGTTTTAAATTGTAAGACATTTCCAGGGGCAGATGTGGACTCTGACCACAATCTATTGGTTATGACCTGTAGATTAAAACTGAAGAAACTGCAAAAAGGTGGGAATTTAAGGAGATGGGACCTGGATAAACTAAAAGAACCAGAGGTTGTACAGAGATTCAGGGAGAGCATAAGGGAGCAATTGACAGGAATGGGGGAAATAAATACAGTAGAAGAAGAATGGGTAGCTTTGAGGGATGAAGTAGTGAAGGCAGCAGAGGATCAAGTAGGTAAAAAGACGAGGGCTAGTAGAAATCCTTGGGTAACAGAAGAAATATTGAATTTAATTGATGAAAGGAGAAAATATAAAAATGCAGTAAGTGAAACAGGCAAAAAGGAATACAAACGTCTCAAAAATGAGATCGACAGGAAGTGCAAAATGGCTAAGCAGGGGTGGCTAGAGGACAAATGTAAGGATGTAGAGGCCTATCTCACTAGGGGTAAGATAGATACTGCCTACAGGAAAATTAAAGAGACCTTTGGAGATAAGAGAACGACTTGTATGAATATCAAGAGCTCAGATGGAAACCCAGTTCTAAGCAAAGAAGGGAAAGCAGAAAGGTGGAAGGAGTATATAGAGGGTCTATACAAGAGCGATGTACTTGAGGACAATATTATGGAAATGGAAGAGGATGTAGATGAAGATGAAATGGGAGATACGATACTGCGTGAAGAGTTTGACAGAGCACTGAAAGACCTAAGTAGAAACAAGGCCCTGGGAGTAGACAACATGCCATTAGAACTACTGACAGCCTTGGGAGAGCCAGTCCTGACAAAACTCTTCCATCTGGTGAGCATGATGTATGAAACAGGCGAAATACCCTCAGACTTCAAGAAGAATATAATAATTCCAATCCCAAAGAAAGCAGGTGTTGACAGATGTGAAAATTACCGAACTATCAGCTTAATAAGTCACAGCTGCAAAATACTAACACGAATTCTTTACAGACGAATGGAAAAACTAGTAGAAGCCAACCTCGGGGAAGATCAGTTTGGATTCCGTAGAAACACTGGAACACGTGAGGCAATACTGACCTTACGACTTATCTTAGAAGAAAGATTAAGGAAAGGCAAACCTACGTTTCTAGCATTTGTGGACTTAGAGAAAGCTTTTGACAATGTTGACTGGAATACTCTGTTTCAAATTCTAAAGGTGGCAGGGGTAAAATACAGGGAGCGAAAGGCTATTTACAATTTGTACAGAAACCAGATGGCAGTTATAAGAGTCGAGGGACATGAAAGGGAAGCAGTGGTTAGGAAGGGAGTAAGACAGGGTTGTAGCCTCTCCCCGATGTTGTTCAATCTGTATATTGAGCAAGCAGTAAAGGAAACAAAAGAAAAATTCGGAGTAGGTATTAAAATTCATGGAGAAGAAATAAAAACTTTGAGGTTCGCCGATGACATTGTAATTCTGTCAGAGACAGCAAAGGACTTGGAAGAGCAGTTGAATGGAATGGACAGTGTCTTGAAAGGAGGATATAAGATGAACATCAACAAAAGCAAAACAAGGATAATGGAATGTAGTCTAATTAAGTCGGGGGATGCTGAGGGAATTAGATTAGGAAATGAGGCACTTAAAGTAGTAAAGGAGTTTTGCTATTTGGGGAGCAAAATAACTGATGATGGTCGAAGTAGAGAGGATATAAAATGTAGGCTGGCAATGGCAAGGAAAGCGTTTCTGAAGCAGAGAAATTTGTTAACATCCAGTATTGATTTAAGTGTCAGGAAGTCATTTCTGAAAGTATTTGTATGGAGTGTAGCCATGTATGGAAGTGAAACATGGACGATAACTAGTTTGGACAAGAAGAGAATAGAAGCTTTCGAAATGTGGTGCTACAGAAGAATGCTGAAGATTAGATGGGTAGATCACATAACTAATGAGGAAGTATTGAATAGGATTGGGGAGAAGAGAAGTTTGTGGCACAACCTGACCAGAAGAAGGGATCGGTTGGTAGGACATGTTCTGAGGCATCAAGGGATCACCAATTTAGTATTGGAGGGCAGCGTGGAGGGTAAAAATCGTAGAGGGAGACCAAGAGATGAATACACTAAGCAGATTCAGAAGGATGTAGGTTGCAGTAGGTACTGGGAGATGAAAAAGCTTGCACAGGATAGAGTAGCATGGAGAGCTGCATCAAACCAGTCTCAGGACTGAAGACCACAACAAACAACAACCTAATGCGTACTCCCAGATAATTTATGGAATTATCTGCTTCCAGTTGCTGACCTGCTATATTGTAGCTAAATGATAAGGGATCTTTCTTTCTATGTATTCGCAGCACATTACACTTGTCTACATTGAGATTCAATTGCCATTCCCTGCACCATTCGTTGCAGATCCTCCTGCATTTCAGTACAATTTTCCATTGTTACAACCTCTCGATATACCACAGCATCATCCGCAAAAAGCCTCAGTGAACTTCCGATGTCATCCACAAGATCATTTATGTATATTGTGAATAGCAACGGTCCTACGACACTCCCCTGCGGCACACCTGAAATCACTCGTACTTCGGAAGACTTCTCTCCATTGAGAATGACATGCTGCGTTATGTTATCTAGGAACTCTTCAATCCAATCACACAATTGGTCTGATAGTCCATATGCTCTTACTTTGTTCATTAAACGACTGTGGGGGACTGAATCGAACGCCTTGCGGAAATCAAGAAACACGGCATCTACCTGGGAACCCGTCTCTATGGCCCTCTGAGTCTCGTGGACGAACAGCGCGAGCTGGGTTTCACGCGATCGTCTTTTTCGAAACCCATGCTGATTCCTACAGAGTAGATTTCTAGTGTCCAGAAAAGTCATTATACTCGAACATAATACGTGTTCCAAATTTCTACAACTGATCGACGTTAGAGATATAGGTCTATAGTTCTGCACATCTGTTCGACGTCCCTTCTTGAAAACGGGGATGACCTGTGTCCTTTTCCAATCCTTTGGAACACTACGCTTTTCTAGAGACCTACGGCACACCGCTGCATGAAGGGGGGCAAGTTCCATCGCGTACTCTGTGCAAAATCGAACTGGTATCCCATCAGGTCCAGCGGCCTTTCCTCTTTTGAGCGATTTTGATTGTTTCTCTATCCCTCTGTCGTCTATTTCGATATCTACCATTCTATCATCTGTGCGACAATCTAGAGAAGGAACTACAGTGCAGTCTTCCTCTGTGAAACAGCTTTGGAAAAAGACATTTAGTATTTCGGCCTTTAGTCTGAGATCCTCTGTTTCAGTACCATTTTGGTCACAGAGTCTTTGGACATTTTGTTTTGATCCACCTACCGCTTTGACATAAGACCAAGATTTCTTAGGATTTTCTGCCAAGTCAGTACACAGAACTTTACTTTCGAATTCATTGACCGCCTCTCGCATAGCCCTCCTCACACTACATTTCGCTTCGCGTAATTTTTGTTTGTCCGCAAGGCTTTGGCTACGTTTATGTTTGCTATGAAGTTCTCTTGCTTCCGCAGCAGTTTTCTAACTCGGTTGTTGTACCACGGTGGCTCTTTTCCATCTCTTACGATCTTGCTTGGCACATATTCATCTAACGCATATTGTTCGATGGTTTTGAACTTTGTCCACTGATCCTCAACATTGTCTGTACTTGAGACAAAACTTTTGTGTTGAGCCGTCAGATACTCTGAAGTCTGCTTTTTGTCACTTTTGCTAAACAGAAAAATCTTCCTACCTTTTTTAATATTTCTATTTAATGCTGAAATCATCGATGCAGTAACCGCTTTATGATCGCTGATTCCCTGTTCTATGTTAACTGTTTCAAATAGTTCGGGTCTGTTTGTCACCAGAAGGTCTAATATGTTATCGCCACGAATCGGTTCTCTGCTTAACTGTTCAAGGTATTTTTTGAGATAAAGCACTTAAAAAAATTTCACTGGATTCTTTGTCCCTGCCACCCGTTATGAGCGTTTGAGTCTCCCAGTCTATATCCGGCAAATTAAAATCTCCACCCAGAACTATAACATGGTGGGGAAATCTACTCGAAATATTTTCCAAATTATCCTTCAGGTGCTCAGCCACAACAGCAGCTGAGCCAGGGGGCCTATAAAGACATCCAATTACCATGTCTGAGCCTGCTTTAACAGTGACCTTCACCCAAATCATTTCACATTTCGGATCTCCGTCAGTTTCCTTCGATATTATTGCACTTCTTATCGCTATAAACACGCCTCCCCCTTCACTGTCCTGCATGTCTCTTCGGTATACATTCCAATCTGAGTTTAGAATTTCATTACTGTTTACATCTGGTTTCAGCCAACTTTCTGTCCCTAGTACTATATGGGCATTGTGACCGTTTATTAATGAGAGCAGTTCTGGGACCTTTCTATAGACACTCCTGCAGTTTACTATTAGCACATTAATATTGTTATTCCCTGTTGGATTTTGCCTACTCCTACCTTGCCGCGTTTCAGGAGGCGTCTTGTCGGGCCTAGGGAGGGAATTCTCTAACCTAAAAAAACGGGGGCGTTCAATAACTACTGCATGACATTTTTTTTTCTCTGCCAAATCAGTTTGGGACATAAAAACTCGAACGTCAGAGCCAAGTGTCTAGTCTCTGCAGATGATTTAGCAATATTTTCCGAAATCACTGATAAAACAACAGAGCAGATCAACCTGTTGAAGGAGATGGCGGGAAAACCAGGATTACAAATTTATTTTGAGAAGAAAGAATTTACAACGAACAAAAAAAATGCTCCAAAATTCCCAAGCAGCAGATATGCCAGAATCAACAAAGTGAACTAATTTGAGTATTTACGGGAAATAAATGGTTCAAATGGCTCTGAGCACGATGGGACTTAACATCTGAGGTCATCAGTCCCCTAGAACTTAGAACTACTTAAACCTAACTAAACTAAGGGCTTCACACACTTCCAAGCCCGACGCAGGATTCTAACCTGCGACCGTAGCAGTCGCGCGGTTCCGGACTGAGGCGCCTAGAACCGCTCGGCTACCGCGGCCGGCTACGGGAAATAATACACTCATATGGTCTAGGTACTAGATGCTGCGATGCTTGACCCCCACCTCCCACCCCTATGAACCATGGACGTTGCCTTTGGTGTGAAGGCTTGCGCGCCTCAGCCATACAGATAGCCGTACCGTAGGTGCAACCACAACCGAGGGGTATCTGTTGAGAGGCCAGACAAACGTGTGGTTCCTGAAGAGGGGCAGCAGCCTTTTCAGTAGTTGCAAGGGCAACAGTCTGGATGATTGACTGATCTGGCCTTGGAACATCAACCAAAACGGACTTGCTGTGCTGGTACTGCGAACGGCTGAAAGCTAAGGCAAACTACAGTAGTAATTTTTCCCGAGGGCATGCAGCTTTACTGTATGTGTTGTGATCCCCGTGTTCGGACCAGTTCTGATACCCGAACCACACGCCACTGTTAAGCACCAATGAAGGACTGGGTCTCTCACATCGATTGCATATAATTCATTAAGGTCAATCCAACAACTTTATTTCAAATACATAAACGAAGTTACATTTAAATCTGTCTGACATTAAACAGGAATAAAAAAAATTTTTTTATGTGTTTAAAGTACAGCATTAAAGAATTAGAAATCTTTCCCTTTCCTAGGAGGAGGCTGAGCCAGGAACACAGAATGCCACAAAAAACGCAGTTTTACTGTGAAATCTTACAGGACACCCGGAAGCAGTAACAGGCAAGGGGTCGGCACCCACAAATAACACAGGCTAAGAGTCAGGCCGGGAGCACATCCTACGAGAACTTGTTCACCCTATGCTCACGAGAAACTGTAGACATTCCGGCCGAACATCCGCTTGCGGTGGCTGCCAGAAGGACGAAGCAACTGACAGGCCCACTCCGTGCTTCTCACACACGCACCTCAATTTGTACAAACATCTAGGCCAACACCAACTCCGTACTCCCCTCTCACTGCGAAGCTCGGCACAGTTTATACGAAATGCCTTCGAGGCAACCAGTAACCGACGCAGGAGTTTCACGATTAGCAAACAGCCCCAGCGTAGCAGACATCACACGTGTGCTTACGTTCGAGCCACAACTCCGCCAGTCTGACCGGCCGCCCCAAACCGACCGCCTCTCGCCGTCCCGCGCGCCCCAGCCGAAAACGCAAAGATGCTCATGCCCGGGGACGCGCCAAAGATAACAAGCCGATCGCTGATGATCCACCAGCGATGTGGCTCAGTGGTGTATGTCTGCAGAGAAACAAACGATTACAAAGTTGGTGTTCCACAGCTGGGATCTCATCGACTCGAGTAGTCTTCAGAGAAGAATCCCGCTCCGAACTGACCCCGATGACCAGTGAACGCATGTCTGGAGACGCCCTGGGCAGCTGTGAGATACCAACCTCACTGCCGTTCGCCATGCGACCCATCACTCAGGAGCGATGGTGTGGAGTGCTGGTTCATTCCATAGCAGGACCCCTTTGGTTGTAATCCACGGAACATTTACAGCACGGAATGTCGACGATATTCTACGTCCCGTTTCGTTGCCCCTCGCGCCCAGCCATCCTGGACGTACATTTCAGCAAGATAATGGCCGCCCGCACACGTAGGGAGTTCCTGCCTTGGCCAGCAAGGTCGCCGGATCTCTCCCCAATTGAGAACTTTTGTAGCGCTATGGACAGGGCTCTCCAACCAGCTCGGGGTTATGACGATCTGACGCGCCAGTCGGACAGAATTTGGCACGATATCCCTCAAGAGGACATCCAACAACGCTGTCAGTCAATGCCAAGCCGGACAATTGGTTGCATAAGGGACAGAGATGGACCAATGCGTTATTGACTTCCTCAGTAAATCATACAATTTTCTGGAATTGTAATCATTTCTCTGTCTGTACATGTATATCACATCTACCGGTTTCCGTCTCATCATTCGTATAATTCCTTCATAGTGCCTCGTGTTTCTTTTTTTGTCTTATAATGTAAGTCGAAGTGTCAGTATCAGAAAAGTTGTAAATCTTTTAACGAAAGAGCCCCTCACACCTTCAATAATACTGTCAAACCGTCCAGATACTGACTGCCTGAGAGCGCGTGTTGACGAATTTTCACTACTGGTAATACACTACTGGCCATTAAAATTGCTACACCAAGAAGAAATGCAGATGACAAACGGGTATTCATAGGACAAATATATTATACTAGAACTGACATGTGATTACATTTTCACGCAATTTGGGTGCATAGATCCTAAGAAATCAGTACTCAGAACAACCACCTCTGGCATTTATAACGGCCTTGATACGCCTGGGCATTGAGTCAAACATAGCTTGGATGGCGTGTACAGGTACAGATGCCCATGCAGCTTCAACACGATACCACAGCTCATCAAGAGTAGTGACTGGCGTCTTGTGAGGAGCCAGTTGATCCGCCACCATTGATCAGACGTCTTCAATTGGTGAGAGATCTGGAGAATGTGCTGGCCAGGGCAGCAGTCGAACATTTTCTGTATCCAGAAAGGCTCGTACAGGACCTGAAACATGCGGTCGTGAATTCTCCTGCTGAAATGTAGGGTTTCGCAAGGATCGAATGAAGGCTAGACCCACGGATCGTAACACATCTGAAATGTAACGTCCATTGTTCAAAGTGCCGTCAATGCGAACAAGAGGTGACCGAGACGTGTTGAAACGTCCTCTTACAACAATTTTATAGGACTGTGCTTAAACTGACACACAATATTTTGTTAGCGCAACGCAATCTGACTTTCAAAATTCCCTACAAAAGAATGGCCCTGACTAACATTAAACTATACCTTTCACAAATCACTTACCTCACAAAAATCTTCGCTGCTCAAGCTACTGCAATACAGCGAGCGCCACTACTGCCAGCTAAATAAAAGATTCAAACTATGGAAGGCACTAACTACTGATAGGGATAGTTAGCAAATGAAAGATATTAATAGAGAACAAACAATGTATTTACCTTGATATCATCATATATAAATATAGCAGTTCATCACAAATTTCAAAACTCCGCCATCTCTCTCTCCACATCCACCACTGCTGGCGGCTCACCTCCAACTGCGCAACGCTACGCGCTGTTCACAGCCAGCTGCCTAACACTACAATGGCGAGTATTACAACAATGCAAAGCAGCCACAGACTGCACACAGCACAGCCAGTGATTTTCATACAGAGGTGGCGTTACCAATAAAAAAACCTAAACAGCCTACTTACAGTGTAACCAATGGCACCCCAAACGAACACGCCGGGTGGTACGCCAGTATGGCGATGACGATACACGCTTCCAATGTGCGTTCACCGCGATGTCGCCAAACACGGATGCGACCATCGTGATGCTGTAAACAGAACCTGGATTCATCCGAAAAAACGACGTTTTGCCTTTCGTGCACCCAGGTTCGTCGTTGAGTACACCGTCGCAGGCGCTCCTGTCTGTGATGCAGCGTCAAGGGTAACCGCAGCTATGGTCTCCGAGTTGATAGTCCATGCTGCTGCAACCGTCGTCAAACAGTTCGTACAGATGGTTGTTGTCTTGCAAACGTCCCCATCTGTTGACTCAGGGATCGAGACGTGGCTGCACGTTCCATTACAGCCATGCGGATAAGATGCCTGTCATCTCGACTGCTAGTGATACGAGGCCGTTGGGATCCAGCACGGCGTTCCGTATTACCCTTCTGAACGCACCGATTCCATATTCTGCTAACAGTCATTGGATCTCGACCAACGCGAGCAGCAATGCTTCGATACGATAAACCGCAATCGCGATAGACTACAATCCGACCTGAATCAAAGTCGGAAGCTTGATGGTACGCATTTCTCCTCCTTACACGTGGCATCGCAACAACGTTTTACCAGGCAACGTCGGTCAATTGCTGTTTGTGTATGAGAAATCGCTTGGAAACTTTCCTCATGTCAGTACGTTGTAGGTGTCACCAGTGGCGCCAACCTTGTATGAATGCTCTGAAAAGCTAATCGTTTGCGTATCACAGCATCTTCTTCCTGTCGGTTAAATTTCGCGTCTGTAGCACGTTATCGTCGTGGTGCAGCAATTTTAATGGTCAGTAGTGTAGATTGTGGAATAACCTGTTGTATAGTCAAATGGCAGTTACATCTTTCGAAAATTTGCCTCACGCCAGTTTATATTTCAAATGGTTTTGAAATTGCTCGATAGAATTGAATTTTGTACTTTGTCTCTGTGAATGGGTCTTCAGTTACCTCCGGAGTTTGGCATATGGTAATATGGATTTACGTTTTGTTGAGATAAATTTGAAATAATCAAGCGCAAAATACATAATTCTTATACATAAGGAGTTTTGCTCTTTCTGAAACTTCATTATTCCAAATCCGGTGTTTTATTGTTTGGTAGAAACTGCCTCCCTTCTGTAACCTCCTATTAATTTCGTTCGTTATTTTTCCATCCCTAGATATTTCACTCACTAAATAAGAAAAACTTTCTACCACTTTGAGGGGTTCTCCATTCAAGGTAATATTTCTGTTGATTCCTTTCTCTCTTCCAAATACCATTACTTCACTCTTCAAAAATGGTTCAAATGGCTCTGAGCACTATGGGACTCAACTGCTGAGGTCATTAGTCCCCTAGAACTTAGAACTAGTTAAACCTAACTAACCTAAGGACATCACAAACATCCATGCCCAAGGCAGGATTCGAACCTGCGACCGTAGTGGTCTTGCGGTTCCAGACTGCAGCGCTTTTAACCGCACGGCCACTTCGGCCGGCTTACTTCACTCTTATCTTTATTTATTTTTAATAAGAATTATTACATCCCTATTGTCACCTATGGTAGAGAACCATGGAAAATGACAGAAAGGGACTGGAGCAGACTGCAAGCAGGGGAAATGGAATTTCTCAGAGCAGTTAAGGGAAAAACAAGAATGGAGAGAGTAAGGAATGTAGAGATTAGAAAGGACCTCAAACGAGAAAGTATGAGAGAAGAAATTGAAAGAAAGAGATTAAGATGGTATGGACATGTTAAGAGGACGCATGGGCAGAAACTCCTCAAAATTATGGAATAACTAAAGATGGATGGGAAAAGACCTAGAGGGCGCCCAACAACACGGTGGAAAATGGGAGTGAGAATATCTGTAGAAAGGAGAGGTGTGACCTGGCAGCAAGTGGAGGAAGAAAAGTGGTGGGAGGACCGAGCCAAATGGAGAGGGCTCATCAGCACCCAGACCCGGCAGGAGCTGGAGCGGGATTCGGATGTAGATAGATAGATAGAAGCGCAAAATAAAAATAATTGCAGCAACACTTCGATATCTCGCCTAGAGATCGCTAACGAACACGGAGCTGTGTGGTATAATATCTGTGACGCATAGAAATGAATTTTGCACTTTGTCGCTGTGAATGGGTGTTCAGTTACCTCCGGAGTTTGGCGTATGGTAATATGAATTTATGTTTTGTTCAGATAAATTTGAAATAATCGAGAGCAAAATAAAAATAATTGCAATCACACTTCGATATCTCGCCTAGAGATCGCTAACGAACACGGAGCTGCGTGGTATAATATCTGTGACGCGGGGCTGCCCCGCTGCCGCTCGTAGCCGCTAGGGGTGCTGGCAGCCGTGCTCCGGGCTCAGTCCATCGCAAGCAGCCGTAGCGTTCGGACGCTCGCGCAGCGCGCAGCCGGTCGCGACTCGGCGTTTCGCGCTCTTCGGTCCCGGCAGAAACAGAGAGCGGCCGCCATGCTGAGCTCGGTGTCGTCGCTGAAGGGCCTGCTGGAGGGGGGGCCGCGCGTCGACAACTGGGCGTGCTGGCTGCACCACGGGCTGACGTTCGCGGCGCTGCTGCTGTGCTCGGTGGTGGTGTCGGCGCGCCAGTACGTGGGCGACCCCATCGACTGCCTGTTCCGCGGCGCCGGCGAGCACCGCACGCTCGACGCCTACTGCTGGGTGCAGTCCACCTTCACGTCGGCGCGCGCCCTCGACCCGGACGAGGAGCGGGCTCACCCCGGGGTGGGGCCCGAGGCTCCGGGGGAGCCGATGCGCCACCACGCCTACTACCGCTGGGTCTGCTACGTGCTGCTCTTCCAGGCCGCCGCCAGCGTCGCGCCGCACTGCCTCTGGAGGGCCTACGAGGGCGGCGCCGCAGCCAGCGCGGCCACCAAAGAGGTCAGTTCCCACCGGAAGCGGTCAGAGTCCGAGGGTCAACGGAAGCGTCCGATTCCACCCGTCTGCTTCTCCATTTACATGATTACTCGGACCCGCGTGTCGCCACTATCAGTGATTGCAGACCGAGCGCCGCCACACGGCAGGTCTAGTCTACTCCCTAGCACTCGCCCCAGTTGTACAGCCGACTTTGCTAGCGATGGTTCACTGACTACATACGCTCTCATTTGCGGAGACGGCAGTTTAGCATAGCCTTCAGCTACGTCATTTGCCACGACCTAGCAAGGCGCCATATTCAGTTACTATGTCTTCTGAACAGATAATATTGTGACTCATGTACCGTCAAGAGTGACATTCATCATTAATGGATTAAACTTAAGTATGAAACTAATTACGTCCGCTTCCTGAATTCTCATTCCTTGTCATGTTCCAGACCTCATGTCAGTATAGTTCTTCCCTCTTCACGCCAGCCTGCGTGAGCTAAAACGCGTGCATTTCGGCCTCCATTAGTAACTCGGTGTTGGCTCTTCTGCCAACACTACAACCATCGTCTGGCGTTGGGTTCCCCCATGTTTCTTGTTTCCACCCCCGTCGCCTTGCACCACAATCATATACATCTACATCTACATGATTACTTTGCAATTCACATTTAAGTGCTTGGCAGAGGGTTCATCGAACCACAATCATACTATCTCTCTACCATTCCACTCCCGCACAGCGCGCGGGACAAACGAACACCTAAACCTTTCTGTTCGAGCTCTGATTTCTCTTATTTTATTTTGATGATCATTCCTACCTATGTAGGATGGGCTCAACAAAATATTTTCGCATTCGGAAGAGAAAGTTGGTGACTGAAATTTCGTAAATAGAACTCACCGCGACGAAAAACGTCTTTGCTTTAATGACTTCCGTCCCTACTCGCGTCTCATATCTGCCACATTCTCTCTCCTGTTACGTGATAATACAAAACGAGCTTCCCTTTTTTGCAACCTTCCGATGTCCTCCGTCAATCCCACCTGGTAAGGATATGTAGTGGTTAATAAAAAAAGAAAAAGAGAAGAAAAGAAAAGGTCGAAAATATGGGAAGAAATGGTGAATAAAAAGGGGTTTTTTGAAATCGTTAATGACCGTGAAAAAGGGAAAGAATGAAATGCAAATCGGACTTCGCATTACAGAAAGTTATCGGACTACGTGATTCGGAAAAGCTATTGTTGGGGTGGTCCTTGTGGCGTTTCTGAGCAAAAGGCAAATCAATTTCCACTATAAAAATTATTTGAAAAAGAACAGAGAATAACAAAATGTAACTGACGGCGGGAAATGGCGTGGATAAGAGTTCATTCTTTGCCATGTTAACGTGTCTTCTTTCGTGCGGCGTCCAGGTCTTCAAAAATCTCGCACTTCATTTCTGCGTGAAAAGTCTGCTCCGAAATCTTGCAATCGTCCAGGAATCACTAATTTATACAAATCAAAATCATCTTGACACTGAATGCAATTTATTTTACGTTGCTACTTTCATACTCCGAATTTCATAACAACTTCCACAAAATGTCTACACATTAATAAGTTTTTTCGTCTTAATCAGATCAAGACTAGCTAATAAGTTTTTTTCGTCTGCATTAAGCTTCCGCTCTCGAGAGACAATAGATGGATAGAAAACAAAAAAAGAGTTACAATTTTAGTATTTTCTTTGCTATCGAGCGCTCATACCGCTGCGACGGTATAATTTATATCTGAGGGAACGAGTGTAGCACGGCGAAATTCCAAGTCCCGCTACAGATCCCACACCGCGCAGCGATATTCTAACAGAGGACGAACGAGTGTACTGTGAGCTGTCTCTTTAGTGAACTTGTTGCATCTTCTAAGTGTCCTGCCAATGAAACGCAACCTTTGGCTCGCCTTCCCCACAATATTATTTATGTGGTCTTTCCAACTGATGTTGTTCGTAATTTTTTCACCCAGGTACTTAGTTGACAGCCTTGAGAATTGTACTATTTATCGAGTAATCGAATTCCAACGGATTTCTTTTGGAACTCATGTGGATCACCTCACACTTTTCGTCATTTAGTGTCAACTGCCACCTGCCACACCATACAGCAATCTTTTCTAAATCGCTTTGCAACTGATACTGGTCTTCGGATGACCTTACTACACGGTAAATTACAGCATCATCTGTGAACAACGTAAGAGAACTGCTCAGATTGTCACGCAGGTCATTTGTATAGATCAGGAACAGCAGAGGTCCCAGGACGCTTCCCTGGGGAACACCTGATATCACTTCAGTTTTACTCGATGATTTGCCGTCTATTACTACGAACTGCGACCTTCCTGACAGGAAATCACGAATCCAGTCGCACAACTGAGACGATACCCCATAGGCCCGCAGCTTGATTAGAAGTCGCTTGTGAGGAACGGTGTCAAAAGCTTTCCAGAACTCTAGAAATTCGGAATCAATTTGAGATCCCCTGAGGATTACGGCCATTACTTCGGGCGAATAAAGAGCTAGCTGCGTAGCACAAGAACGATGTTTTCTGAAACCATGCTGATTACGTATCAATAGATCGTTTCCTTCGAGGTGATTCGTAATGTTTGAATACAGTATATGTTCCAAGACCCTACTGCAAACCGACGTCAATGATATGGGTCTGTAGTTCGATAGATTACTCCTACTACCCTTCTTAAACACTGGTGCGACCTGCGCAATTTTCCGATCTGTAGGTACAGATGTATCGGTGAGCGAGCGGTTTTATATGATTGCTAAGTAGGGAGCTATTTGACCCTTAATTTTTTTGTGGTTTTAGGGGGCACAACTACAGTGGTCATTAGCGCCCAGACTAAGTTATGAATGCACTGCGAGGCACAAGGTTAAAAGAGCAACTAAAAAGGACAACACTATAAAAGGCACATTAACAGGCAAGGGATTAAAAGAAAACGGCATAATCAAATGTCCTTAGACAGGTGTGTCAAGTGGATAAAACGAAGAACGCGAGCAGCTGCTCCTGGGTCATCCGCTAAAATGACATCCAGAGTACATGGCAGGCCAAGATCTACGCGCTGTGTATTAAAATTCGGGCAGGACGTTAAAATGTGGCGGGTTGTTGTTGTTGTGGTCTTCAGTCCTGAGACTCGTTTGATGCAGCTCTCCATGCTACTCTATCCTGTGCAAGCTTCTTCACCTCCCAGTACCTACTGCAGCCTACATCCTTCTGAATCTGCTTTGTGTATTCATCTCTTGGTCTCCCTCTACGATTTTTACCCTCCACGCTGCCCTCCAATGCTAAATTTGTGATCCCCTAATGCCTCAGAACATGTCCTACCAACCGGTCCCTTCTTCTTGTCAAGTTGTGCCACAAACTCCTCCCCAATTCTATTCAATACATCCTCATTAGTTACATGATGTACCCATCTAATCATCAGCATTCTTCTGTACCACCACAGTCCGAAAGCCTCTATTCCCTTCTTGTCCAAACTATTTATCGTCCATGTTTCACTTCCATACATGGCAACACTCCATACAAATACTTTCAGAAACGACTTCCTGACAAATCTATACTCGATGTTAACAAATTTTTCTTCTTCAGAAACGCTTTCCTTGCCATTGCCGGTCTACATTTTATATCCTCTCTACTTCGACCATCATCAGTTATTTTGCTCCCCAAATAGCAAAACTCCTTTACTACTTTAAGTGTCTCATTTCCTAATCTAATTCCCTCAGCATCACCCGACTTCATTCGACTACATACCATGATCCTCGTTTTGCTTTTGTTGATGTTCATCTTATACCCTCCTTTCAAGACACTGACCATTCCGTTCTACTGCTCTTCCAAGTCCTTTGCTGTCTCTGACAGAATTACAATTTCATCAGCGAACCTCAAAGCTTTTATTTCATCTCCATGGATTTTAATACCTACTCCGAATTTTTCTTTTGTTTTCTTTACTGCTTGCTCAATATACAGATTGAATACCATCGGGGATAGGCTACAACCCTGTCTCACTCCCATCCCAACCACTGCTTTCCTTTCATGCCCCTCGACTCTTACAACTGCCGTCTGGTTTCTGTACAAATTGTAAATAGCCTTTCGCTCCCTGTATTTTACCCCTGCCACCTTCAGAATTTGAAAGAGAATATTCCAGTCAACATTGTCAAAAGCTTTCTCTAAGTCTACAAATGCTAAAAACGTAGGTTTACCTTTCCTTAATCTTCCTTCTAAGATAAGGCATAAGGTGAGTATTGCCTCACATGTTCCAGCATTTCTACGGAATCCAAATTGATCTTCCCCGAGGTCAACTTCCACCAGTTTTTCCATTCGTCTGTAAAGAATTCGCGTTAGTATTTTGCAGCCGTGACTTGTTAAACTGATCGGTAATTTTCACATCTGTCAACACCAGCTTTCTTTGGGATTGGAATTATTATATTCTTCTTGAAGTCTGAGGCTATTTCTCCTGTCTCATACATCTTGCTCACCAGATGGTAGAGTTTTGTCAGGACTGGCTCTCCCAAGGCTGTCGTTAGTTTAATGGAATGTTGTCTATTTCCGGGGCCTTGTTTCGACTCAGGTCTTTCAGTGCTCTGTCAAACTCTTCATCTACATCCTCTTCCATTTCCATAATATTGTCCTCAAGTACATCGCCCTTGTATAGACCCTCTATATACTCCTTCCACCTTTCTGCTTTTCCTTGTTTGCTTAGGACTTGGTTTCCATCACAGCTCTTGATATTCATAGAAGTGGTTCTCTTTTCTCCAAAGGTCTCTTTAATTTTCCGGTAGGCAGTATCTATCTTACCCCTAGCGAGATAAGCCTCTACATCCTTACATTTGTCCTCTAGCCATCCCTGCTTAGCAGTTTTGCACTTCCTGTCGATACCATTTTTGAGACGTTTGTATTCCTTTTTGCCTGTTTCACTTACTGCATTTTTATATTTTCTCCTTTCATCAATTAAATTCAATATTTCTTCTGTTACCCAAGGATTTCTACCAGCCCTCGTCTTTTTACCTACTTGATCGTCTGCTGCCTTCACTACTTCATCCCTCAGAGTTACCCATTCTTCTTATGCTGTATTTCTTTCCCCCATTCCTGTCAATTGTCCCCATATGCTCTCCCTGAGACTCTCTACAACCTCTGGTTTAGTCAGTTTATCAAGGTCCCATCTCCTTAAATTCCCACCTTTTTGCTGTTTCTTCAGTTTTAATCTACAGTTCATAACCAATAGATTGTGGTCAGAGTCCACATCTGCCCCTGGAAATGGATTACAATTTAAAACCTGGTTCCTAAATCTCTGTCTTACCATTATATAATCTATCTGATACCTTTTAGTATTAGTAAATGTGGCGTACCGTCAGCAATTGCCCACATGGGTAGAACGGCGCCGGCGCAGCCGTCAGCAGATGGCGATGGCTGAACCGGCAGTGTCCAATTCGTAACCGGGCCAAAACGACCTCCTCCCGCCGAGAAGGGCGTGAAGAGGTCGTCCAAGCCGTGGGGAGAGGTTTGAGGCCCGAAGCTTGTTTTCAGGAAGTGTAGACCAATCGGCATGCACAGCAATAAAATGCGCTGACAAATGACCCACCTAAAATCAGATGAAGGCACTCAACAAGAAACCATCCGAGGCTGAAGGACCGCAGCCTTGGCTGCGGCATCTGCAGTTTCGTTCCCAGGGATACCGACATGGCCAGGACATGGCCAGGAACCGTCGTCCACCAGCTGCTGAAGAGAGCGTTGGATCCGGTGCACGAAAGGGTGAACCGGATACGGATCACTGAGGCTCTTGATGGCGCTCAGGGAATCAGAGCAGACGACATAAGCAGAATGTCGGTGGCGGGGGCTTTCTTTGACCCGTGACGTAATGGTGTCGGGGTGTGTGACGTCCTCACGCCGCGGTGTTGTGTTCTGTAGATGCCATATTGTTGTATTTTATGGTGGCGGTGAGTTTAACGTGTGGTATTGGGTTCGTCTGAGTTTTGGTTTTCATCTTGCTAATGCGGTTTTGAGTTTAGGTACTGTGTGCGGTAATGTGGGTTGTAGAAATTTTTTCAGTTACTAAGGATTTTTTTATTTGTGTGTTGGTGTTTCTATTAGGTCTGATTAGTTTGGTGTTTGTTGTGGGGGAAGAAGTCTAATTTCTTCATTGCTTTTTAGTTAGGTTTGGACATGACCGTGAAGTTCATAAGTGGGTGTTTTAGGAGATTTATGTGTGTGTGTGTGTGGGGGGGGGGGGGGGGGGAGGGGTGGAGGGCGTGTCTGCCTGTGCGTGCGTCTGCTCTCGCATGGTGGCCAACCTACATGGTACTGCCGAAGGCTATTGTCGGTAATTTTTGTAATTTTTGTCTTGGTTTTATTCTATACTAATTGTGACGTTTTGCCTGTCATATATTTACGACAGGTCGGTTGTCTCCTTATTCATGTAGTGAGTATGGGGTATTTGGGTGTTTGAGTTTTGGGCTTTTGGTTCCACATTTTGTAGTTGTAGGTGTTAAAAAAATGGCTCTGAGCACTATGGGACTTAACTTCTGAGGTCATAAGTCCCCTTGAACTTAGAACTACTTAAACCTAACCAACCTAAGGACATCACACACATCCATGCGCCGAGGCAGGATTCGAACCCGTGACCGTAGCGGTCGCGCGGTTCCAGACTGTAGCGCCTAGAACCGCTCGGCCCCTCCAGCCGGCAGTTGTAGGTGTTAGTTTTTTGATATCGATAGCTACGGTTGAGCTATACAGCTCAAGGGAAATGTCTGATTCCGCGTATCGGAGATGTAGGTTTTGGTTTTTTGGTATCGTCAGCTGCAGTTGAGCTGTATACCTGAAACGAAATGTCCGATTCCACTTTTCGGAGAAGTTGTTGTTGTGGCATCGTTAGTTGCTGTTGAGCATGTTAGCTGCTGTTGAGTATGTGCGGTTACACTTTTTGGGATTGTAGATGTTGGTTTTCTGTTATGGATACTTGCGGTTGCATTGTATAGGTCAAGGGAAATGTCCGATTCCTACGGTGTGGTTAGTTTAGGTCTCTCTCAATGGAGAGAAGTCTTCCGAAGTAAGAGTGATTTCAGGTGTGCTGCAGGGGAGTGTTGTAAGACGATTGCTATTCACAATATACATAAATGACCTTGTGGATGACATCGGAAGTTCACTTAGGCTTTTTGCGGATAATGCTGTGGTATATCGACAGGTTGTAACAATGGAAAATTGTACTGAAATGCAGGACGATCTGCAGCGAATTGACCCGTGGTGCAGGGAATCGAAATTGAATCTCAATGTAGACAAGTGTAATGTGCTGTGAATACATAGAAAGAAAGATCCCTTATCATTTAGCTACAATATAGCAGGTCAGCAACTGGAAGCAGTTAATTCCATGAATTATCTGGGAGTACGCATTAGGAGTGATTTAAAATGGAATGACCATATAAAATTGATCGTCGGTAAAGCAGATGCAAGACTGAGATTCATTGGAAGAATCCTAAGGAAATGCAATCCGAAAACAAAGGAAGTACGTTACAGTACGCTTGTTCGCGCACTGCTTGAATACTGCTCAGCAGTGTGGGATCCGTACCAGATAGTGTAGATAGAAGAGATAGAGAAGGTCCAATTGAGAGCAGCGCGCTTCGTTACAGGATCATTTAGTAATCGCGAAAGCGTTACGGAGATGATAGATAAACTCCAGTGGAATACTCTGCAGGAGAGACGCTCAGTAGCTCGGTACGGGCTTTTGTTAAAGTTTCGAGAACATACCTTCACCGACGAGTCAAGCAGTATGTTGCTCCCTCCTATGTATATCTCGCGAAGAGACCATGAGGATAAAATCAGAGAGATTAGAGCCCACACAGGGGCATACCGACAATCCTTCTTTCCACGAACAATACGAGACTGGAATAGAAGGGAGAACCGATAGAGGTACTCAAGGTATTCTCCGCCACACACCGTCAGGTTGCTTGCGGAGTATGGATGTAGATGTAGATGTAGATGTAGATGTAGCGGAATGCTGTAATTTGAATTTTTATGTTAGTTGTCTTAGGACTGTACGGCGTTTTTTTAAATTTGTATATTTAGCTTTTCTCCGCCCTAAACCCGATAATTCCATTTTATTTTTGAAGTAAGACTTTTTTTCATTTTTATTTTTGTTCGCGTTTGTTGGCGTGTGTATGTATTGACGTCATTGTCACCTCCTCCTCCAACCTCTCTCTCTCTCTCTCTCTCTCTCTCTCTCTCTCTCTCTCTCTCTCTCTCATACTCCTACTCCCCTCGCTCTCTGTCCATCTTCTCCTTCCCCCACTGTTCACTCATTTCCTCCACCCTCGCTGTCTGCCTCTTCGTCCCCTCTCTGTCTGAATTTGAGCCTTGTTTGTCGGAGCGGAAATGGAAACCTTGATTGAAAATCAAGGTTTACTTATTGACGAACCCATCCAGATGAAAATGGGCTTTGTCACTAAACCAAACTATGTATTCGCATACTAATTCCCATTATGCCCCGCGACCAACTGTGCAGTTTGAACGCCCTAGCGCAAAATGTTCAGATTATATGAGGATTTTATTTCACGTTGTTGTTGTTGTTGTCTTGAGTCCTGAGACTGGTTTGATGCAGCTCTCCATGCTACTCTATCCTGTGCAAGCTTCTTCATCTCCCAGTACCTACTGCAGCCTACATCCTTCTGAATCTGCTTAGTGTATTTATCTCTTGGTCTCCCTCTACGATTTTTACCCTCCACGCTGCCCTCCAATACTAAATTGGTGATCCCTTGATGCCTCAGAACATGTCCTACCAACCGATCCCTTCTTCTAGTCAAGTTGTGCCACAAGCTCCTCTTCTCCTCAATTCTATTCAATATCTCCTCATTAGTTATGTTATCTACCCTTCTAATCTTCAGCATTCTTCTGTAGCACCACATTTCGAAAGCTTCTATTCCCTTCTTGTCTAAACTATTTATCGTCCACGTTTCACTTCCATACATGGCTACACTCCATACAAATACTTTCAGAAACGACTTCCTGACATTTAAATCTATACTCGATGTTAACAAATTTCTCTTCTTCAGAAACGCTTTCCTTGCCATTTCCAGTCTACATTTTATATCCTCTCTACTTCGACCATCATCAGTTATTTTGCTCCCCAAATACCAAAACTCCTTTACTATTTCAAGTTTCTCATTTCCTACTCTAATTCCCTCAGCTTCACCCGACTTAATTCGACTACATTCCATTATCCTGGTTTTGCTTTTGTTGATGTTCATCTTATACCCTCCTTTCAAGACACTGTCCATTCCGTTCAACTGCTCTTCCAAGTCCTTTGCTGTCTCTGACAGAATTACAATGTCATCGGCGAATATCAAAGTTTTTATTTCTTCTCCATGGATTTTAATACCTACTCCGAATTTTTCTTTTGTTTCCTTTATTGCTTGCTCAATATACAGATTGAATAACATCGGGGAGAGGCTACAACCCTGTCTCACTCCCTTCCCAACCACTGCTTCCCTTTCATACCCCTCGACTCTTATAACTGCCATCTGGTTTCTGTACAAATTGTAAATAGCCTTTCGCTCCCTATATTTTACCCTGGCCACCTTCAGAATTTGAAAGAGAGTATTCCAATCAAAAACTTTCTCTAAGTCTACAAATGCTAGAAACGTAGGTTTGCCTTTCCTTAATCTTTCTTCTAAGGTAAGTCGTAAGGTCAATATTGCCTCACGTGTTCCAACATTTCTACGGAATCCAAGTTGATCTTCTCCGAGGTCGGCTTCCACCAGTTTTTCCATTTGTCTGTAAAGAATTCGCGTTAGTATTTTGCAGCTGTGACTTCTTCTTCTTCTTCTTCTTCGTTTCACCCAACTTTGGGGTACGTTGAATCAATCACTTCTGTGTGTTCTGTGCCTTTCTTTTCGCCCAGTACTGCTTCATTCTTTCTGATCTTGCTTTTCTTTCCTCATCAGAGATGACAATCGTTCTTTTCTTTCTATTTTGGAGCTGGAATCCCTCTTTTCTGTCTTTGCTTATCATTTTTGCGGTCCTGTCTGTGAGCATTTTTTCTGTGATGTGTAGTTCTCTTAAGTCTTTCTCTGTTTGGATAAACCAATTTGGTTTGGATTTTTTATTCCTGAAGTAGTCAAACATTCTTTTTGTAAGTCTATTTGGGTTCATTCTGAGAATGTGCCCATAAAACTCAATTCTTCTTTTCCTCATTGTATCCGAAAGTTTTTCTGTGGTTTTGTAGAGTGTTTCATTTTTGGTATGAATTAGTTTATTGTTATGAAATTTGGGGCCTAAAATTTTTCTCAATATTTTTCTTTCTTTGATCTCTAGCCTTTCAATTGGGCCATGGTTAGTGATAGATAATGTCTCAGCTGCATATAGTGCTTCTGGTTTAATGACAGTGTTGTAATGTTTTATTTTTGAATTCCATGAGAGGGACTTTTTATTATAAGTATTTTTAGTAAGCTGAAAGGCTAGTTCAACTTTGTTTCTTCTTAATTCTATTGCTTTTTTCTCAAGGGCGTTCCAGCTAATCCATTCACCAAGATATTTGAATTCTTTAACAATTTCGATCTTTTGGTCTCTTACTTTAAGATATTTCATTGGCTTTTTTATATTTGTGATTATTTTGGTTTTTTCAAGAGAAATTTTAAGGCCTATTTTCTCTGCTTGTTCCTGTAATTCGAGGATCTGTTCTTTGGCTTCTTCCCATGTTTCAGCTAGTAGGGCCATATCATCTGCAAATGCTAGGCAATTAACCTTGATGCCTTTGTTTTTTGTTCCTAGTCGGATTCCACTATTGATTTTCTTGTTCCATTCTCTTACTATTTTTACTAGGGCACAGTTAAATAACAATGGAGAGAGTCCATCACCTTGTCGTACTCCAGTTTTTATCTCAAATAGGTCTGAGAGTTCTCCCATAAATTTAATTTTGGAGTATGTGTTGGTGATGGTTTCTCTAATTAGGTTTGTAGTTTTATTGTCTAGGTTCAATTCTTTTAATATGGAGATTAGAGATTCCCTGTCTATGGAGTCGTACGCCTTTTGAAAGTCAATGAATGTGATGACATACGCTTTTGCTCTCGATTTTTGGTAGGCCATAAGATTTTTAAGGTTTAGAATTTGTTCTGGGCAGGATCTTCCCTTTCTGAAGCCTGCCTGGTATTCTCCAAGTTGACAATCTAGCTGGGGTTCTGCTCTGTTCAAAAGGACTTTAGACAGTATTTTGTGTTACGTCAAGGAGCGAAATCCCTCTGTAATTGTTGGGGTCTGTTCTGGATCCCCTCTTATGAATTGGGTGAATGAGGGCCATCTTCCATTCATCCGGAATTCTTTCTGTTTTCCATATTTCTTCAAATATGTTTTGGAGAGATTCTATGGCATTTCTATTGACATTTTTCCACAGTTCAGCTGTAATTTGGTTCTCTCCCGAAGCCTTATAGTTTTTGAGATTCAAAATAATTGATTGTAGTTCCTCGACGGTGGGTGGTTCTGAGTTAGGACTTGTTGAAGTTGAGTTGCTGAAATCCATTTTTTCAATTGGTTCTTTACAGTTGAGAAGGTTTCTGAAATATTCCCTCAAAATTTTGCAATTATCCCTGTTGTTGTGTGCAATATTACCATTTTTATCTTGTAATTGGAGTGTCGGTGGGCTGTACTTGGTTATTTTTTGTTTAAAAGTTCTGTAAAAGCTCCTAGTCTTGTTTTTGTTGAAGTCTTCGTTGATCTGCAAAAGGAGTTGATCTTCTTGTGCTTTTTTAATTCTTTTGAGGTTTTTACTCACTAGTTTTCTTACACTCAGGAAATTTTGCCTGTTATATTCATTTTTCTGAGATTGCATCTGTTGCCATGCTTTCTTTCTTTGCGCAATAAGTTTGTCACATTCCTCTGTCCACCATGCGTGTTTTTTGATTTTGGTTATAGGTGCTATTTGTTCAGCTTTGGTTAGTAGGCTTTCCTTCATTTGATCCCAATTTTGGTTCCTTATATCTTGAGTCGCGAGGGGAAACTCCTTCGAATTCATTATCTTTTCTGGATCGTATCTTCTGCTTTTGGGTTTACTGTTTCTATCTTTCCTTTTGGGGATAATTTTGAGTTTTATTTTAGAAAGATAGTGATCAGAATCCAAGTTTGCTCCTCTGAGTACTTTGACATTTTGTATTTCTGTATGGTGTTTCCATTTTATCGCCACATGATCAAGTTGAAATTCACCCAAGTGTGGGTTTGGTGAGGTCCATGTCTTCTGTTTTCTGGGTAGTCTCTTAAAGGCTGTGGATTTCAGGATCAAGCCATGCACTTGGCAGAGTTCTACTAATCTGACTCCATTTTGGTTAGTTCTATTGTGCGCTGGGTAGTTTCCAACAATATTTTTGTATTTCTTCTCTTTTCCTACTAGAGCATTGAAGTCCCCCGTGAGTATGATGTTGTGTTTGTCTGGGATCTTTTGCACCACGTCATCTAGTTGTTCCCAAAAACGTTCCACCTTTTCCTTATTTTTCCTATTGTCTTCATTTATGGGGGCATGTGCATTCACAATTGTGTATACTCTATTAGCAGATTTAAAAGTGAGTGTGGAGAGTCTTTCCGATTGTGATTGAAAGCTGATAAAGGAGTCTAAAATACTTTTATCTATTATAAAGCCCGTTCCGAGGTGGGGTGTGTTTTTCATTATTCTTTTGCCTACCTTTCCTTTGTATATTCTGAAACCTCCGGAATCAAAATTGTTTTCATCTATGTATCGAGTTTCTTGTAGTGATGTTATGAGTATTCTATGATGTTTGAGGGTATCTGTAAGATGTTTTAATTTTCCTGTTTTTAAAAGAGAGTTTACATTGAAAGTAGCTATGTAACTTGTTTTTTTACATTTCAATTTGCTTGATGTCTTATCATGTCCCGATTCATCTCTGTGCAATGCTGCAGACTCCCCAGAATCCGATAGTCTGCTTGCGCACCTTGGTGCGGTGGATTGTCCACCTGGGGTAATTTGTTTCACATTACACTCTTCCATGATTGATAGTATTATGTAAGGGGTGACTCTTCGAGCCACAAATTTACAACCACGGTTGTTAGCCCTGGAGGTTTTTCCCAGCCGCCCCTAACCTGGGGAACAGACGCTGACCAAAGACCGCCCAATGTGAGACAGTCGCCTTTGGATTTCTGGTCCTGTGTTGGTCCATGGGTGGTATTTTATTTCGCACCTACCCTACATATCTGTAGAGCTTTCCCCTTATCCGCCACCTGGGGACGCGCCCGGTAGGGGAACAGGTTCCCCCTCGGGCTGTGACTTATTAAACTGATAGTTCGGTAATTTTCACATCTGTCAACACCTGCTTTCTTTGGGATTGGAATTACACTCCTGGAAATTGAAATAAGAACACCGTGAATTCATTGTCCCAGGAAGGGGAAACTTTATTGACACATTCCTGGGGTCAGATACATCACATGATCACACTGACAGAACCACAGGCACATAGACACAGGCAACAGAGCATGCACAATGTCGGCACTAGTACAGTGTATATCCACCTTTCGCAGCAATGCAGGCTGCTATTCTCCCTGGAGACGATCGTAGAGATGCTGGATGTAGTCCTGTGGAACGGCTTGCCATGCCATTTCCACCTGGCGCCTCAGTTGGACCAGCGTTCGTGCTGGACGTGCAGACCGCGTGAGACGACGCTTCATCCAGTCCCAAACATGCTCAATGGGGGACAGATCCGGAGATCTTGCTGGCCAGGGTAGTTGACTTACACCTTCTAGAGCACGTTGGGTGGCACGGGATACATGCGGACGTGCATTGTCCTGTTGGAACAGCAAGTTCCCTTGCCGGTCTAGGAATGGTAAAACGATGGGTTCGATGACGGTTTGGATGTACCGTGCACTATTCAGTGTCCCCTCGACGATCACCAGTGGTGTACGGCCAGTGTAGGAGATCGCTCCCCACACTATGATGCCGGGTGTTGGCCCTGTGTGCCTCGGTCGTATGCAGTCCTGATTGTGGCGCTCACCTGCACGGCGCCAAACACGCATACGACCATCATTGGCACCAAGGCACAAGCGACTCTCATCGCTGAAGACGACACGTCTCCATTCGTCCCTCCATTCACGCCTGTCGCGACACCACTGGAGGCGGGCTGCACGATGTTGGGGCGTGAGCGGAAGACGGCCTAACGGTGTGCGGGACCGTAGCCCAGCTTCATGGAGACGGTTGCGAATGGTCCTCGCCGATACCCCAGGAGCAACAGTGTCCCTAATTTGCTGGGAAGTGGCGGTGCGGTCCCCTACGGCACTGCGTAGGATCCTACGGTCTTGGCGTGCATCCGTGCGTCGCTGCGGTCCGGTCCCAGGTCGACGGGCACGTGCACCTTCCGCCGACCACTGGCGACAACATCGATGTACTGTGGAGAGCTCACGCCCCACGTGTTGAGCAATTCGGCGGTACGTCCACCCGGCCTCCCGCCTGCCCACTATACGCCCTCGCTCAAAGTCCGTCAACTGCACATACGGTTCACGTCCACGCTGTCGCGGCATGCTACCAGTGTTAAAGACTGCGATGGAGCTCCGTATGCCACGGCAAACTGGCTGACACTGACGGCGGCGGTGCACAAATGCTGTGCAGCTAGCGCCATTCGACGGCCAACACCGCGGTTCCTGGTGTATCCGCTGTGCCGTGCGTGTGATCATTGCTTGTACAGCCCTCTCGCAGTGTCCGGAGCAAGTATGGTGGGTCTGACACACCGGTGTCAATGTGTTCTTTTTTCCATTTCCAGGAGTGTATTATATTCTTCCTGAAGTCTGAGGGTATTTTGCCTGTCTCATACATCTTGCTCACCAGATGGTAGAGTTTTGTCAGGACTGGCTCTCCCAAGGCCATCAGTAGTTCTAATGGAATGTTGTCTACTCCCGGGGCCTTGTTTCGACTCAGGTCTTTCAGTGCTCTGTCAAACTCTTCACGCAGTATCGTATCTCCCATTTCATCTTCCTCCTCTTCCATTTCCATAATATTGTTCTCAAATACATCGCCCTTGTATAGACCCTCTATATACTCCTTCCACCTTTCTGCTTTCCCTTCTTTGCTTAGAACTTGGTTTCCATCACAGCTCTTGATATTCATAGAAGTGGTTCTCTTTTCTCCAAAGGTCTCTTTAATTTTCCTATAGGCAGTATCTATCTTACCCCTTGTGAGATAAGCCTCTACATCATTACATTTGTTCTCTAGCCATCCCTGCTTAGCATTTTTGCACTTCCTGTCGATATCATTTTTGAGACGTTTGTATTCCTTTTTGCCTGCTTCATTTACTGCATTTTTATATTTTCTCCTTTCATCAATCAAATTCAATATTTCTTCTGTTACCCAAGGGTTTATACTAGCCCTCGTGTTTTTACCTATTTGATCCTCTGCTGCCTTCACTATTTCATCCCTCAAAGCTACCCATTCTTCTTCTACTGTATTTCTTTCCCCCATTCATGTCAATTGTTCCCTTATGCTCTCCCTGAAACTTTGTACAACCTCTGGTTTAGTCAGTTTGTCCAGGTCCCATCTTCTTAAATTCCCACTTTTTTGCAGTTTCTTCAGTTGCGTAATCTACAGTTCATAACCAATAGATTGTGGTCAGAGTCCACATCTGCCCCTGGAAATGTCTTACGATTTAAAAGCTGGTTCCTAAATCTCTGTCTTACCATTATATAATCTACCTGATACCTTTTAGTATCTCCAGGATTCTTCCACGTATACTTCTTTCATGATTCTTAATCCAAATGTTAACTATGATTAAGTTATGCTCTGCGCAAAATTCTACCAGATGGATTCCTCTTTCATTTCTTAGCCCCAATTCATATTCACCTAGTACGTTTCCTTCTACTGAATTCCAGTCACCCATGACTATTAAATTTTCGTCTCCCTTCACTACCTGAATAATTTCTTTTATCTCATCATACATTTCATCAATTTCTTCGTCATCAGCAGAGCTAGTTTGCATATAAACTTGTACTACTGTAGTAGGCGTGGTCTTCGTGTCTATCTTGGCCACAATAATGCGTTCACTATGCTGTTTGTAGTAGCTTACCGGCACTCCTATTTTTTTATTCATTATTAAACCTATTCCTGCATTACCCGTATCTGATTTTGTATTTATAACCCTGTATTCACCTGACCAAAAGTCTTGTTCCTCCTGCCACCGAACTTTACTAATTCCCACTATATCTAACTTTAACCTATCCATTTCCCTTTTTAAATTTTCTAACCTACCCGCCCGATTAAGGGATCTGACATTCCACGCTCCGATCCGTAGAACGCCAGTTCAATAATAGTCACCCTGTGTTTAGGGTGTCCAGGTGGAGCGGTCAATTTTATGGGATACGACAAGAACGATCATTCGAAGCAAAAAAGTCTAGTTGACGAGCAATTGTTTTTCTACGCTAGTGTGAAACGCACCTCTTTTACTATAAAACTTTTTCTTGCTTTGGTCGATACAACCTCCTCCCAAAATATGGAAGGGAAAGAGGTTGCAGTAGAAGAGATTTATTTCACAGTATCGAAGATGAAGAAATCATCGTAGCTCTTAAGGTATGCGTTTTAGAGACCATCTTTACTGGACTTCTTTGCTTCCAATGACCGCTCCTGTCATATGCCTTAACATTGACCATTCATCCTGGGACGGCATGTATATTTCGAAAACCACTGTGAAGCGCACGACAGAGGGTGCTTAGCAAGGTATTGCATGTAAAGGTTTCTTCCCGTCCCTGTGGTGTATGCAGCGCGGGCGAATGCCCCCGTGCGTGCTGTAATCTAGGACTGGACGCACAAGCGATTTGCAGCAAGTTTCCTTGGAAGACTGAAATTTCTCATTGTTATATTCCAATGAAACAATGGCTGCCAGTTGCCATACATGGTGCAGGCTGCCGAGGGAGACACACCACTCCACTGACAGGATGGTGCTGTGGTACCCGTAGAGCGTCTTCCAGTGCTAGTGAAACGTGCTCGGCAGGTTAGTATTAAAATCATTCAGATTGACAGTTCTGTGTGTAATAGGCAGCGCCGGGCTTTGTGGCCGAGCGGTTCTAGGCGCTTCAGTCCGGAACCGCGCTGCTGCTACGGTCGCAGGTTCGAATCCTGCCTCGGGCATGGATGTCTGTGAAGTCCTTAGGTTAGTTACGTTTAAGTAGTTCAAAGTGTTAGGGAACTGATAACCGAAGATGTTCAGTCCCATAGTGCTCAGAGCCATTTGAATGCCACGAAAACAGCCCCCAGACCATAACGCTCTCTCCCTTGGCCTGGACCCTTCCAACGATTGTTGGACGGTGTTTGCTTACAGACATTTCACGCCGACCCGCCAATGGCCGTCTGCCTGATTCATCTGAAAAGGCCACCTCTCGCCACTCGCTGGACGTCTGGTTGCGACATTAGCATGGAAATTACAGCCTTCGTTGCCTGAATCAGGGATCTGTCGTGGAAGGCCGTAAGCAGCAACATTCGCGGAACGGTTGTTGAGGAGACACCGCGGGTAGCCCCTTGGTTCATCTGGACAGTCAGTGGCTCAACAGCTTCTCGTCTGTTCGCCCACACACATCTCCACAGACGTCATTCACACCTGTCATCTGTGGGTCGTGGCGCACCATATTTGCCTCGGCGCCGGTTTTGAATGGCATCATTTTGCCAAGCACGGTATACTTCAACCAGGGCGGCACACGAACAGCTTAGCCATTTCTAAAATGTTGGCACCCTTGGCCAGAAAGCCAACGATAACGTCGTTTGGGACGTCATATAAGTCGCTTCGTTTCCGTATTACGACAACGTCTGCACTGTTTTCCTCGTCCCCCAGGGAAGCTTTATATAGCCTCCACTGCCAGTGCTGTCACCTGGCACCTCTGAGTGGTGATTCCACGTTGACGTAGAACATAGGAAGAGGTCACATTGCTGTTAGGGTTCAAATGGTTCGTATGGCAGCGTGCTTCGTTACAGGATCATTTAGTAATCGCGAAAGCGTTACGGAGATGATAGATGTTCAAATGGCTCTGAGCACTATGGGACTCAACTTCTGAAGTCATCAGTCCCCTAGAACGTAGAACCACTTAAACCTAACTAACCTAAGGCCATCACACACATCCATGCCCGAGGCAGGATTCGAACCTGCGACCGTAGCGGTCTCGCGGTTCCAGACTGTAGCGCCTAGAACCGTTCGGCCACACCGGCCAGCAGATGATAGATAGACTCCAGTGGAAGACTCTGCAGGAGAGACGCTCAGTAGCTCGGTACGGGCTTTTGTTGAAGTTTCGAGAACATACTTTCACCGAGGAGTCAAGCAGTATATTGCTCCCTCCTACGTATATCTCGCGAAGAGACCATGAGGATAAAATCTGAGAGATTAGAGCCCACACAGAAGCATACCGACAATCCTTCTTTCCACGAACAATACGAGACTGGAATAGAAGGGAGAACCGATAGAGGTGCTCAAGGTACCCTCCGCCACACACCGTCAGGTGGCTTGCAGAGTATGGATATAGATGTAGATGTAGATGAATGGCTCTGAGCACTATGGGACTTAACTTCTCAGGTCATCAGTCCCCTAGAACTTAGAATTACTTAAACGTAACTAACCTAAGGACATCACACACATCCATGCCCGAGGAAGGATTCTAACCTGCGACCGTAGCGGTCACGCGGTTCCAGACTGTAGCGCCTAGAACCGCTCGGCCACCCCAGCCGGCTGCTGTTAGGGCACCACGTATTACTGCACTGTATTTTTTTTAAAACAAACGCTTTTTTTCATTACACAGGCCAACGATGGAAAAACTTTTTTGCTCAAAATACCTTATTCTTATATCTTTTGGGGAGGGAAATCCAAATATGATACTTAAAAAAATGTATCACCCACCGTTTCTTCACATTTTACAGTTACATTTATTAATTTAAGCGATTTTTTTAAAGAATTTAACAGCTTTTATTCAGTTAAAATAATTTAAAAAGGAGGTGTAATGAATGTACATGACATTGGTAGCACTGCTGAAAAACATTTGCTGGCAAAAAAAGGTCGATTCTGTTTTTGTGTTAACAGATGGTGTTTTCTTTACTGTCAACCTAACCTCACTTTCCCGTTTCCTGTGCATGTGCCCAGTACAATGTCTAATCGTGGTTGTAAAAACTCTGCTGACAGTTTTTGTTTGTGGTGAATTTGTGATTAAAAACACAAAAAAGAAACATTTCAGACTTTGTGAAAAAGGTTTTTCTGTCATACTTTGGATCTAAACTTGGTGATCAAGATAAATCTTGGGCGCCACATAAGGTATGTTATGTGTTGAAGATCTGAGAAAATGGTCCAAATAGGAGGAAAAGAGCCTTTAGATTTGCTGTTCCTATATGTTTCTACTATAGCTACAATGTTAAAGAAGTTTAAAACTTTAGGATGTTTAATGAGCCTGAAAGTTCACTTTTTGAACAGTCGCCCTGATTACCTCGCGGACGACATGGGAGATGTTTGTGAGGAGCAAGGAGAGCGTTTCCACCAGGACATTAAAGTGTTGGAAAAACGCTACCTAGGCCGCTGGAACACCAACATGATGAGGGACTACTGTTGAACACTTCACCGAGAGGTTCAGCAAGCGACTCATGGTAGAAAAAGCTACACAAGAAGATTGTTAATGCTTTCGTGGCCACTTGTTGACAAACTGCTTATTTGCTTCTGTCTCGGTTCTTCGACCGACGTTCGTCTGACGATTTTACTGACGTTACGCCAGCACGAGTGGATGGCATTATCAAAGCTTCACCCTCCATCGCTGGTGGTGAACTGGAGCCGAGCTCAGGGCCGCAGATTGTACGTACCTGGCGCGCCAACGTCCGAGGGCTTCTCCGCGGTCATTTCCGGTGCGGTTCTCCTCTTGCTACCTGCGACGGTCTTTCGCTGCAGTACGGGAAGCCAGGATTCGTTTAGCTTAAGGCTTTCCTCTTTCTTGTTGATGCTGTTCCAGTGTTTGTGTATTTCCACAGCTTCTCTGAACAAGCGGGTGTGATAGTGACTCTCTACAGCCAGAACTTCCGTGTCGGCGAATTTTATTACATGGTCGGTCTCACTCAGCGCGTGGTCTGCCACGGCCGATTTCCCCACCTGCCCCAACCTGCAATGTCGCTTATGGGCTTTGATCCCTTTGTTGATTGATCGTCCAGTCATTCCGATATTGCACAAACACGGGGCAAAGACAATTTTCAAACCCACAAGGAAGATCAAAGAATGTCTTAAATCGGCAAAGGATTTTTATACTATATAATAAAAAGCATATTGCTCGAAGACTGTGGGTGATACAAAAAAAACTAAGGCTAGATTTGGATTCAGCTCAAAAAATTTATGAAAATTAGGTATCAAAGTGAAAAACGTTTTTCAAAAAAAAAAATTTCGTTGGCCTGTGTTATCTGCGTGTAGCTGATTTCGTCCCCTTGGGCTTTATCAACGAACATTAGACCACGAACTATGTTACGATTGCAGCATGCTATAGTCCACACAGCAGTGTGTGTGTGTGGGGGGGGGGGGGGGGGGAACATGTAATGGTGTCTGTAACAAAATTAAAGCACAACCGTACCTACTACGGTTTGCTGAACTCAAACAGTTCCGGGGACTTTTTATGGGACTAAGATGCGGCGATTTAGGTCGCCATTCGGAGCGCACTAGGTTGGTTAAGTGTTCGTCAAACCAAGGAGGAAGACCTTAATACAGTTCCAGCTTTTGAACAACACATAAATGCCGAAGTACAGGAATGTAAAAGCAACTAAAATTACTGAATTTAGGGAAGGCAGCTGAAGCTGAATAGACATCTGTACAGTTCCGTCGAAAATACGGTTTCTTCATTCGAGGAAAGAGGAAGACGCAGTCCGGAACCGCGGGACTGCTACGGTCGCAGGTTCGAATCCTGCCTCGGGCATGGATGTGTGTGATGTCCTTAGGTTAGTTAGGTTTAAGTAGTTCTAAGTTCTAGGGGACTGATGACCACAGAAGTTAAGTCCCTTAGTGCTCAGAGCCATTTGAACCATTTTGAAAGAGGAAGAACTCACTTGGTGCCATATCAGGAGAACGCGGGGCTATAGGCAGAACGTGATACCGTAAACCAGGTATACAGTGACAGCGGTGGTTACTTTGGCCACTCATATACCGAAAGTTTTACAGCTCTCTGCCAGTTCTCAGTTGGGCATTTGCTGTATACTGTTTCGTGGCAAAGTTCCATCGATATATGCTAGAGGGCGCCATGCAGTGCCGGTTTTCTTGCCCAACAGCTGGCGAACCTCCTGCGACTTAGTTACACGCGGAAAAAAAAATGTGTTACAATCTGGCTGAGGAAAATCCACCGATACCATTTACCTGGAAAGCCATCGATGTTCTCAACTATGTCACGTATGTTGTGACTTTGTGGGCTTTCCCGGAGTCGTAAGACTTGAAAGTCTCTTCGGGTTTGCTGCCGGATCCTAAAATCAACTCAATTCAATATTTCGACATCTTCGGTAAAATATAACTCTCTTCATTCTCAAAACAGATCGCTGATTAGTTTTTTGTTCACACACACACACTGAAGACCCGAACAAACTGGTACACCTGCCTAAAATCGCGTAGGGCCCCTGCGAGCACGTAGAAGTGCCGCAGGATGTCGTGGCATGGACTCGACTAATGTCTTAAGTAGTGCTGGAGAGAACTGACACGATGAATATCCTGCAGGGCTGTCCATAAATCCGTAAGAGTACGAGGGGGTGGAGACCTCTTCCGAACAGCACGTTGCAGGGCATCCCAGATATGCTGAAAAATGTTCATATCTGGGGAGTTTGGCGGCCAGAAAAGAGTTTAAACTCAGAAGAGTAGCAATTCTGGACCTGTGGGGTGTCGCATTGTCCTACTGGAATGCACAATGGACATGAAAGGATGCAGCTGGACAGGATGCTTATTTCGTGTCACATGTCAGAGTCGTATCTAGACGTATCAGGTGTCCTATATCACTCCAACTGCACACACCTCACGCCATTACAGAACCTCCACCAGCTTGAACAGTCCCCTGCTGACATGCAGGGTCCATGGATTCATGAGGCTGCCTCCATACCCGTACACGGCCATTTGCTCGATACAATTTGAAACGAGACTCGTCCGAGCAGGCAACATGTTTCCAGTCATCAGCAGCCCCATGTCGATGTTGACGGGCCCAGGCGAGGCGAAAGCTTTGTGTCGTGCAGTCATCGAGGGTGCACGAGTGGGCCTTCGGCTCCAAAAGCCCATATCGATGATGTTTCGTTGAATGGTTCGCACGCTGACACTTGTTGGTGTCCTAGCATTGAAATCGGCAGCAATTTACGGAAGGGTTGCACTTCTGTCACACTGAACGATTCTCTTCAGTTGTCGTTGGTCCTGTTCTTGCAGGATCTTTTTAAAGCATCAACGACGTCGGAGATTTGATGTTTTAGCGGTTTCCTGATATTTACGGTGCACTTGTGAAATGGTCGCACCGAAAAATCCGCACTGCATCGCTACCTCGGAGATGCTATGTCCGATCGCCAGTGCGCTGAATATAACACCACGTTCAAACACACTTAAATCTTGATAACCTGCCAATATAGCAGCGGTAACTGATTTAACAACTGCGTCAGACACTTGTTGTCTTGTATGGGCGTTGCCAACCGCAGCGCCATAATGTGCCTGTTTACATATATCTATATTTGAAATCGCATGCCTTTACCAGTTTCTTAGGCGTTTCAGTGTATTCTAACTTCCTATTAACTTTGGTTGTCACACGGCATTTCATTTTAGGCCCCACCAATTAATCTGGGATAGGATCTCTACGTTGCAACTTGATACTTTCGACACACCACCTTCTCAGTGATTTAGTTTTCATTCTAAACGAAGGTTGGGTCTTCCATAAATCTTCAGTGTTGATCTTCTTATGACCTGAGGTATGTGCTTACCTTCTATTACGTCTACGATTATACACTTATACTAGAGGGTAAAAATAAGGCTTAAGTGTTTATATATAGATGTTCATCTGAAGACGTGGTTGTAATGACATGAAACCGTTCGTGAGTCCAATATAAAGGATTTTCTTACAGATGATGTGGTTTTCTAATACACATTCGCAGCTGTGGTTGCCCCGACTATATAGTCTTTTGCGATTATAGGATTCAACCAGACTCATCCGAAGAAGTTGCTTTTTTATTTCTGAATTTTATGTGGTAATCCTCTTTCTTCCTTGTTGTATTATAACTATGGATATCACTATTTATTATACTGTGCTCCATATTTTCTTTTACAAACAGTATAGTCCTTAGAACATATAATCAATACACTGTTAGTATATTATACTTAATGAAGTATTCTCTACAGGATTGACGTTCACTAATATTCGCTATTATCCTAATTGTTCTCTTCTGGGCTCTAAAAGCCCTATCCATGTATGCCGTTGGTGCCCCGCCCCAAATCTCAATACCGTATTGTAGGTGGGAGTGTATAATACCAAAATAGATTTGTCTTAAGACTGGTGACGCTTTTATGCTAGAAAGGCATTTTAGCAGGTAGGTATTACACGAGATTTTTTTAGACATATAGCTGATGTGCTCCTTCCATGTAAGATGTTCATAAACTATAATACCCAGGAATTTATGTTTATCAATTGTTTCAATTGATAACTCTGGCACAGTATCCACTTGTCTTGATTTGTAATTTAGCATAAACTCCATTAGAATTGTCTTTTCCTTATTTAATGCCAATTTATTTTTAGTCATATATTCTGTGATGAGGCTAGTGTTCTTCATATTATTTTGCAGTGCTAGCTGTTTTGTAGGGCCTCAGCTTATGAAGGAGGTGTCGTCGGCATAATTCGCAAGGTCTGCATTTTTTGGAATTATTATATCACTGATGTACACAATGAACAGAAAAGGCCCAATAACACTTCCCTGAGGAACTCCATAGTTAACAATTTTATAAGATGATTTTACTGTTTGTATAAGTCCTCCGGTTGTATGATACAACTTAACACAGAACAAGTTTCAGCGCCAGAGTGAAGCTTCCACGTCACGCCACGCCCTACGACCAATCACACAGCAACTGCTCTGATTGGTTCGTGGCAGAATAAGTGCCTGAACCGCACAAGATATGTCACTCGTGCACCGTGCTTCGAGTCATCAAGAGTCCAATGTCGGTGTCGACGGGCGCAGGCGAGGCGTAAAGCTTTGTGTCCTGAAGCCATCAAGGGCACACGAGTGGGCTGCGAAACCCCACATCGATGATGTTTCTTCGAATGGTTCGCACGCTGATGCTCTTTGATGGCCCAAAATTGAAATCTGCAGCGATCTGCGGAACGGTTGCACTTCTGTGACGTTGAACGATTGTCCTTAGTCGTCGTCATTCCCGTTCTTGCAGGAGTTTTTTTTTCCTGCAGCAGCGACGTTGGAGATTTGATGTTTTACCGGATTCCTGATATTCACGGTACAGTCGTGAAATGGTCGTACGGGAAATCCCCACTTCATCGCTGCCTAGGAGATGCTGTGTCCTATCTCTCGTGCGTCGACTATAACACCATGTTCAAACTCACTTAAGGGGCTCCGGAACGCCCTATACTTGCAATGTTAAAATAACGCTTATAAATTACATCTTTCCTCACAAAGTATTTGAGGTAGGAAGTTGAACTTTTTACAGATTATTTATTGCAATATGGGCTACAACTTAACACAGGGATTTTACTAAATTTTAGTTCAGTTATTAAAGATGATTTTTTTTTCAATTGTAATGAAAATTCACAACATTTTTTTGCAATTATTTATTTATATATTCAAAAATATACAGTTTTTTGGAAAAAGGCTATGTTAAATTATGCAGAAGGTACTGTGTAACATTTACTGAAAGTTTGAAACAAATATGTTTGGAAGATCCTTAGAAAACATGTAATTAGTATGAGAAAATAAAAGTTTTGGGAATCGAGCGACAAAGACTGGATTAACTTTTTAGTGCATTCCAGGTCCATAGGATGGATTATCTTCATCCTCTGCAAACTCCTCCTCCAGCTTCCTCTTGTTCCTCCTCCTGTTTACTCTTACTTGTATTTCTAGACTCTTTACAGCCCTGTCTGCAGCCCGAAGGCGTTCCTTGTCTAAAGCAAGCATCGCTCGTTGTTGTATTCGTAGATTTTGCTACCATTTTCTTCAGTTGCAGTTACTGCAACACTGTTCCAAAAGGTGGTCATGTATGAACACTTATCACATTTCAGTTGTATTTCGCTAGCAAGTCCTACGTGCTTTATTATGGAGAGTTCCAGACCAACTTCACTACAATGAATACATCTTACACAGTTTGAAAAAATTCCTTTGAGAACCGACATATCAAATATTTCATTCACATCCGATTCGCCCATAAAACATTCATAGTTTTCACTCATTGAACCAAGCTTCTTCTGTGAAGTATTTTCTTTCTCACTTTGACTGCTATGGGCAGGTGTACTTGAGAGGTTAGGTTCACTCACTTGGTTATCGTCTTTATTGTTTACAGTAATAACACATACCTTTGGCTTTCCAACATTTCTCCTTTTCTTAAAAGCCTTCAGAGGATTTCTAATAACTTTACTTTTATTCATTATTATACTTCAACAAAACAGAGACTCAAGAAACAGAATTAATTATGAATATTTTCGAGATGACGACAGAGTAAATAAACATGAAACAATCGACAATCACACCAGCGATATATATTGAACCATCACAGGTTAGCCACAACACATACTTTGTCTCACATCACTAAAATGTACCTGATGAACACGGACGTTAATAATAACACCATTTGACAGCAGTTTAACAGCGCCACAGTGGATCACGCCCATGTAGAACACATTTCAAAAAAAAAATTTAAAAATAGTTGTAGTCTTCGGAATTGAATAAATTACATATCTATTAAAAGGTAATAGTCAGCAGATTCAGAAAACGCAAAAAATAAAAATTAAACTTTTCATGATTTTCAGCCTTTCCGGAGCCCCTTAAATCTTGATAACCTGCCATTGTAGCAGCAGTAACCGATCTAACAACTGCGCCAGACGCTTGCTGTCTTATATATGTGTTGTCGACAGCAGCGCAGAATTCTGCCTGTTTACATATCTCTGTATTTGAATACGATTACCTATACCAGTTTCTTTCGCGCTTCAGTGTATAACAATTTTTCTTATGGAATGAGATTTTCACTCTGCAGCGGAGTCTGCGCTGATATGAAACTTCCTGGCAGATTAAAACTGTGTGCCCGACCGAGACTCGAACTCGGGACCTTTGCCTTTCGCGGGCAAGTGCTCTACCAACTGAGCTACCCAAGCACGACTCACGCCCCATCCTCACAGCCTTACTTCTGCCAGTATCTCGTCTCCTACCTTCCAGACTTTACAGAAGCTCTCCTGCGAACCCTGTAGAACTAGCACCGCTGAAAGAAAGGACATTGCGGAGACATGGCTTAACCACAGCCTGGGGGATGTTTCCAGAATGAGATTTTCACTCTGCAGCGGAGAGGTAGGAGACGAGATACTGGCAGAAGTAAAGCTGTGAGGACGGGGCGTGAGTCGTGCTTGGGTAGCTCAGTTGGTAGAGCACTTTCCCGCGAAAGGCAAAGGTCCCGAGTTCGAGTCTCGGTCCGGCACACAGTTTTAATCTGCCAGGAAGTTTCATATCAGCGCACACTCCGCAGCAGAGTGAAAATCTCATTCTGGAAACATCCCCCAGGCTGTGGCTAAGCCATGTCTCCGCTATATCCTTTCTTTCAGGAGTGCTAGTTCTGCAAGGTTCGCAGGAGGGCTTCTGTAAAGTTCGGAAGGTAGGAGACAAGATACTGTCAGAAGCTGTGAGGACGGGGTGTGAGTCGTGCTTGAGTAGCTCAGTTGATAGGGCACTTGCCCGCGAAAGGCAAAGGTCTCGAGTTCGAGTCTCGGTCCGACACACAGTTTTAATCTGCCAGGAAGTTTCAATTTTTCTTATGATTTCGAACATCTTGCTCCCGTTACATTGTCGAACGCTTTCCCTAGATCGAAACATCTTATCCCAAGTGCCTTGATAAGTCTTCAGGGCAGCACATCACTAACATCACACAACTGAAGACTGACCTGGCTGGTGTTGTAGAGGAGTGTCTGTTGTTGTTGCAGGGCTTGCCTGGCGCTGGCAGGTTGTTGCTGGGACACAGGGGCAATGGCGCCTTCACCGGCTGGGTCATCCTCTTCTGCGAGGCTCTCAACTTCGCTGTCGACGTCGGCCAGATGTTCTTCATGAACCTCTTCCTGGACGGCGAGTTCTTTCGGCATGGCTTCGAGGTAACTGCGGACTATGAATGCTACCTTTACCGTCACTTATTCAGTAATCGACGTTTGTTTTTCTTTTCACTGAGCTTTGTACTACACTACTGGCAATTAAAATTGCTACATCACGAAGATGACGTGCTACAAACGCGAAATTTAACCGACAGGAAGCAGATGGTGCAGAGCATTCACACAAGGTTGGCGCCGGTGGCGACACCTACAACGTGCTGACATGAGCAAAGTTTCCAACCGATTTCTCATACACAAACAGCAGTCGACCGGCGTTGCCTGGTGAAACGTTGTTGTGATGCTTCGTGTAAGGAGGAGAAACGCGTATCATCACGTTTCCGACTTTGATAAAGGTCGGATTGTAGCCTATCGCGATTGCGGTTTAACATATCGTGACATTGCTGCTCGCTTTGATCGAGATCCAATGACTGTTAGCAGAACATGGAATCGGTGGGTTCAGGAGGGTAATACGGAACGCCGTGCTGGATCCCAACGGCCACGTATCACTAGCAGTCGAGATGACAGCCATCTTATCCGCATGGCTGTAACGGTTAATGCAGCCACGTCTCGATCCCTGAGTCAACAAATGCGGACGTTTGCTAGACAACAACCATCTGTACGAACAGTTTGACGACGTTTGCAGCAGCATGGACTATCAGTGCGGATACCATGGCTGCGGTTATCCTTGACGATGCATCACAGACAGGAGCGCCTGCGATGGTGTATTCAACGACGAACCTGGGTGCACGAATGGCAAAACGTCATTTTTTCGGATGAATCCAGGTTCTGTTTACAGCATCATGATGGTTGCATCCGTGTTTGGCGACATCGCGGTGAACGCACATTGGAAGCGTGTATTCGTCATCGACATACTGGCGTATCACCCGGCGTGATGGTATAGGGTGCCATTGGTTACACGTCTCGGTCACCTCTTGTTCGCATTGACGGCACTTTCAACAGTGGACGTTACATTTCGGATGTGTTACGACCCGTGGCTCTACCCTTCATTCGATCCCTGCGAAACTCTACATTTCAGCGGGATAATGCACGACCGCATGTTGCAGGTCGTGTACGGGCCTTTCTGGATACAGAAAATGTTCGACTGCTGCCCTGGCCAGCACATTCTCCAGATCTCTCACCAAATGAAAATGTCTGGTCAATGGTGGTCGAGCAACTGGCTCGTCGCAATACGCCAGTCACTGCTCTTGATGAACTGTGGTATCGTGTGGAAGCTGCATGGGCAGCTGTACCTGTATACGCCATCCAAGCTCTGTCTGACTCAATGCCCTGGCGTATCAAGTCCGTCAAAACGGCCAGAGGTGGTTGTTGTGGGTACTGATTTCTCACGATCTATGCACCCAAATTGCGTGAAAATGTAATCACATGTCAGTTCTAGTATTATATATTTGTCCAATGAATACCCGTTTATCATGTGCATTTCATCTTGGTGTAGCAATTTTAATTGCCAGTAGTGTATATTAGATTATACGTATGCACAGAGGACAAAAAAAAAATTAGACACCCCTGCGAGACTTGCCGTCAATATCGCGTATCCCCTCGTCTAGCCTCGAAGACGAAGAGAGTCCATAAATTTATTCTGTTATACCGTATACAGCTGAAGGAACTCACTGATGATTACAGTCCGTGTGGCTGCTACACTGAGGGGATCTACATCTACGTACATACTCCGCATGCCGACGTAAGGTGCGTGGCAGACCGAACCCTGTACCAGTACTAGTCATTTTCTACACTTCTTCATTTATGTGGCCATGTTGTCTGTAGTTGCTTTACTATAACTGTGGGTATTTTTGTTCTGTCGTTGCAACTTGAAAAATGCGGGTTTTTTCACCAAACTCGTTTGGCCTTATTGAGGTAAAGCATCATCAGTGCACCTCGTCCTCGGAATCGTTGTAGTAATTTAATTTTTCAGCTACATTCATTTTGACAATATAGTATTCTTCAAATAGTTCTGCATTGTCTGTTTCTACACTGCTTACTTTCTGAATCAATGGTATACTTCGTTCTATGTGTATCATTCCACTGGAGCACGTTTTTCAAAGTGGTCGAACAAAGGGAATTATAATTTGAAATCTGCTTCCCTCGTGAAACTAAATATTCAAATGCTACGTTATGCTCAGAATGAATGAGCATAGGAAGAAAACTACTGTGGGCAACTTGATCATCGGCATATAATCTCTTCAATATAGATTGAAAACTCAGAAAATTATTTTCTTTCCGGTTTTTATTTTTCCTACCAGTAAGGCAGGCGTTCTGCTTTTCGATTTCTCGAATTCTTCTTTAAAAAGATTGCTCTAACTACGAGCAAAGCTCAATTATAATTCAGATTCCTCATCGTTGAAAACTGATTTCAAAAATAAAGGCCAGTCTGATTCAAGAGGGGAAATAATTATTTTACATCTACATCTACACTTATACTCCGCAAGCCACCCAACGGTGTGTGGCGGAGGGCACTTTACGTGCCACTGTCATTACTTCCCTTTTCTGTTCCAGTCGCGTATGGTTCGCGGGAAGAACGACTGCCGGAAAGCCTCCGTGCGCGCTCGAATCTCTCTAATTTTACATTCGTGATCTCCTCGGGAGGTATAAGTAGGGGGACGCAATATATTCGATACCTCATCCAGAAACGCACCCTCTCGAAATCTGGACAGAAAGCTACACCGCGATGCAAAGCGCCTCTCTTGCAGAGTCCGCTAAACATCTCCGTAACGCTATCACGGTTACCAAATAACCCTGTGACGAAACGCGCCGCTCTTCTTTCGATCTTCTCTATCTCCTCCGTCAGACCGATCTGGTACGGATCCCACACTGATGAGCAATACTCAAGTATAGGTCGAACGAGTGTTTTGTCAGCCACCTCCTTTGTTGATGGACTACATTTTCTAAGGACTCTCCCATTTAATCTCAACATGGTACCCGCCTTACCAACAATTAATTTTATATGATCATTCCACTTCAAACCGTTCCGTACGCATACTCCCAGGTATTGTACAGAAGTAACTGCTACCAGTGTTTGTTCCGCTATCATATAATCATACAATAAAGAATCCAGCGGTTTATAATTTCTAAATTGTTTCGAAAGCAGGAAGTAATGCCAACCATCTGGTACTGCTTTGACCTAGCAGTTAGCGGTGACTGCCATTTACAAAATGGAGTTTTGCACCCTTATAGAATAAATATGAAAATACTTGAAAATTTTACAGATGATATTCTCTGCATCAATTGCCAGTTTTCCAACGACTGTTTCCACACTGTTGTGGATTATGTGCGCCCTTCAACTCACTTCCATAATTCCTACCAAGGCTGGCTTATAATTTAACAAAACCATTTTCTCTGCCACTTCTGTTTACTCCACCAAACACACTGTTCGTATTTCCAGCAGAAACTTTGATTCTTGGCAGTTATCGTGCAGAACTGACATCACATTTTTAGATGTTAGATTAGAAGTTTAATCTTCACTAGAAATGAATTCCAATATTTTTGGATGCACCTTGTTTTCTGAAATGAAAAATTTAACTAATACTGTATCAAATTTCGTTGATTTGTGATTACTGGTAGCAATGGATAAACTTACCAAGTTTACATAATCAGTCTGTTCCTTAAGAAGTTGTTTGGCCCTAGGCGTTAAAACATTATTGACAATAGCATTAGCTTCTGTTCATTCACAACTAAACTTGACATCATAGACTTTTTAATGGCACTTGTTTTGCAGTGCATGGAACTGTAGCTTTGATTATGATATACGAAATGGTACACAAAAATTCCATCAGCTGCAGCGAATGTAGCCACTTCCTTTATTGACACTTCACACATTATGCGTTTGCTAGTTAACCATTCTATCTTGATACAAATTAATGCTCATAACTGTATGGTTCTCACTACAGAGAGCCGACTTTAATGAAGTGTCTTAAAGAAATTTCGGGTTAGCATTAGGTCAGCCCCCAAAGATAATATTATATCTTTCCTTATTATACTTAATGTAAAAACTCCAGAATACCGATGCTTTGATTTCATTATGCCCCTTATAGATAACATGTTTATGCTGACAGTAGTTTACATTTTTTAATGTGTGTTTCAAAGAACCTAAGCAGAATTTCTTAGGATGTGTGAAACGAATGTCCCCTTTTCTGGCGAAGAATTGATTGAGTTTACAAACTGTAGCAACAGCCATAGAAGAAGCCAATTTATGTTTGCTTGATTTATCATACTGAGCTACACTACTGGCCATTAACATTGCTACACCAAGAAGATGAAGTGCTACAGACGTGAAATTTAACCGACAGGAAGAAGATCCTGTGATATGAAAATGATTAGCTTTTCAGAGCATTCACACAAGGTTGGTGCCGGTGGCATTTCTTCTTGGTGTAGCAATTTTAATGGCCAGTAGTGTAAATCGTCGAAACTAGACTGCTGGAAGGCGATTGATTTGACATCCTGTATTTTACGAAGTGCCGTAGCAATGAAGTGCAGTGCTCCATGTGCTTTAAAAGATTAAAGGCAGGAGATGACACAACAAGCATATGACATTATATAAGGAGAAAACATCAGCAATGATCCTTGGAAGAGCAGGTAAGTTTTATCGCTATAATACCTACAATTTTATTTATGTACTGTACACTTGAGAAAATGACTGAACCCTTAAATTTTTGGTTGCTCAACGTGAATAACTGATGCCATCCAAAAGGGACGATGCAGGGATGTCACCATCTCGTGATCTTTCCCTCTCGCTTACCGCTTCATTTAGGCAATCTTTGCTGGAAACGATGAGATCGACTTCTGCCGTAGCCCCAACACTCTATCGATCGTGATCATCTGCTCTTTCGCTTCCTCTAGAATTTTTCACTCTACGTTCGAAGTCTACGTTTATTACTGGAAGTAACAGAAAAAAATACGAAAATATATATTTCGGAAGATGGTTGTTTTGAGCGGTTTTAACAGTCAGGTTAAACTGCAGACGAAAGGTACCAGTGTAACCGATAACGGGTTGTTTCAGCGATAATCGCCATCCCGGTCTGGAAGTGGTTTTTCGGTGGTTTCTCACGTTCAATTAGGTGAATATCAGGCTGGTACCCTAGTCAACCTCACATACACGACACGCTAACATTTACAAATGTTCTCGCACGTACACGGAGACAATTCAAGTATACAGATTCCGTGGAGTGGGGGATGGGGGTCAGAGACTGAATAAGAGACAAATGACGAAGATGCTTCATCTCTTTAAAAGTATAATCATCATCATCTTGAAGATGCGTTACACCAATCTGGCTCCTCTAGACGTGTAATGCGGTAGTCTGCGCTATTTTGGGTCCTCTAGCAATGTGCTGTGGCAGTCTGGCATGCGCTTTTAAATTTGTAACAGAACTGCAGAAATGTGCCCGTCGGCAAGCAAAAAATTGGTTTCGTAACTTAATTTTTCCGAGGTGGTAACGGAAGCTTTATGACTACCTCTCGTAGTACCCAGCCGGTTTTAGAGGTCTGTGCTGATTGTCCCTGGTGTTGACTTTAGGCTTGCAAACAGATATGCTGGTTTGAATTCCCTATCTGGTTATGGAGATTCGTGTTTTCTAAGGTTGCCCTAAACCGCCGAAGGCAATCTGGGGACCGTTCCTTCGAAAAACGAAACTAATGGTTTTCGTTCACAACCGTCTTCCACCTGGAACTTCACCGACAACGAGCCGGCAGTCGACAGGAAATTAAACTGTTGTTTCCTGACATGGTCAAGTTGCAGAGACGCGATCTGTAATTGTTAGTGGTTAATGGGTTCAGAGAAATTCTTCATTGTTCAAGATCACAATTTAATTACTAAAATAATAATAACAATAAATTACGATCTTGACCAATAAAGGATTTTTTTCTGAATCCAGTAACTGAGGTCGTTACGCTCTCAAGCACGGTATTTAAGCGCATGGCTACAGAGTGAGACGTTACGCCATCAAGTACGGTATTTCAGCGTATGGCTACAGACTAAAACTGCGATGTCCGTTACTGTGATATGTAATGTTGACTTGAATACATATGTCGTTACTCTGAAAGTACCAATGACACAATACAGGCAGCGGAAAGTTGTTTACAACTTGAACAGAAGCCAAACGACAGTTAAAATAGTTAAAGGGCTCTCTACAAATCCATCAAGTGCGATGAAGACTGTTTCTTGGCGTCTTCACCCACGTCCAATCATTCTGCACCGTTTATTGTAACTTCTTGTCAGTGGTTTCCACAATTTCCTCTTCCCACTGATACAGCGGAGAAACATCTCATATCTTGTAAGTACGCCTATTCCTCAACATCTTTTGACAGTTTACTAATCGAATTGGAGAGAAAATAAATTATTTATGGCTCATCTTGACTATAAGAGGACTCAGTTGATCAGACACAACCTGGAGCATGGAGGAACCGTCAATTTGATAACAGAAATAAATGATGTGGGTGGAGGTTCTAGAGGAATATCTCTTCACTACAGCGAGCACCTCCATATGGACGTAAGTTGGTCGCTATGGAGAGACGAAGAGGCTTGCGCATTGCACATTCTTATGTTTCACTAAAGCGTTTGACAGTGCTCCACTGCAGACTGTTAAGTAAGGTCCGTGTGTGCGTCATAAGACCTCACATGTGTGAATGGCTCGAAGAGCTTCTAAGTAATAGAACCCAGTAGGTTATGTGAATGTGCATCAGAGAGAGGTTCAAATGGCTCTGAGCTCTATGAGACTTAACTTCTGAGGTCATCAGTCCCCTAGAACTACTTAAACCTAACTAACCTAAGGACATCACACACATCCACGCCCGAGGCAGGATTCGAACCTGCGACAGTAGCGGTCGCGCGGTTCCAGACTGTAGCGCCTAGAACCGCTCCGCCACTCCGGCCGGCATCAGAGAGGGGTATCGCCAGAAATGCCCCATGGAAGTGTGATAGGACTGGTCTTGTTACGTTTATACATAAATGGTCTGTCAGATGAGCATCAATGTGCGTGTGTTTGCTGATGACGCTGTGGTGTGCGGGAAGGCATCATCATTGAGTGATTGCAGGGGGACACAAGATGACGTAGACAAAATTTCTGTTTGGTGTTATCGGTGGCAGTGGGCTCTAAAGGAGGAAGATACAAGTAAACGTAGATAAGTAGGAAAAACAATTCTGTAAGGCTCGAATACAGTATTAGTTTGCTGATGATACACGTATGATGATTAACCCAATAAAAGAAACTCCAATAGAAAATGATATAAATAAGGTCTTTGGAAAAGTTGTTAACTGGTTTTCTGCGGAAGGGCTTCTTCTGAACTTTGAAAAAACAAAACTACATCTAATTTTCTGCTGCAAGGAGTACAGTTCAATAAATAGAACACATCAACATGTAATATCTCATTATATTCGATGAATTGTTCTGATACAATTCTACCCTTGAATGACGTTTACTAATTTTCTATCTTCATACTCGCCGAATCCATGTAGTTGCAAGTAGTTTCATACAATAGCTATGCCATCAGCACATAATTATTCTTTGTAGTACTCTCTCTGGTGGTTGTTAGAAAAAAGCTTCCGAGATTGTCTTCGTGCCGATTAGTCTGAGCTTTGTTTCAAGAACTGTAATCTGATTATTGAGATTTATGACAAAAGATAACTGATACGAAATTGTACGATTAAAAGGGATATATATATATATATATATATATATATATATATATATATATATATATATATATATTGCTCCTTCTTACAAAAGTTCTGTAACAATTTTCATTATTTGACATTTGACAATTAATGATATTCAACGATATATTGCGTAGTTGTTAATCAGAAGGGAACTTCCGAAAGACTGGATACGAACCTGCATTTAATAATCCAAGAGCTCCATTACTTCTTCGGAAGGTTAAACTTCATCAAAGCTAAATATCCGCTTGATCTGAGGTTTCCCGACTGATTATACAACGCTCCCAAAAATACGAGGCATTTTATTTGTACAGATTAGCAAACTGCCGCAAAGCACGAGCCTGCAGAGAAGAAGAATCATCGCCTGATTCCATTCTAACAAGTAAAGTTTCTGAATCATTTTGAGTGACTGAGCTATGACTGTGTTTCCTATTATGAATGATTCATTGTTCGAACGAATTGAGAACTACATAATTACATAGATAGGAGGAAAAATTACAAACAGAAGACAATACCCGGGGTAGAGCATACTAAGGTTTTGGGTGTACATATAGATCAGAATCTTAATTGGAAAATTCATATTTTTATCTCCTAAAGCGACTAGGATCAGAAACTTTTGCAATCAGAATAATTGCTAATTTTGAGGATACAGAAGTTAGTACGCTAACGTACTTCGCGTACTTTCACTCTCTGATGTCATTGCGTAATAATATTTTGGGGTAACTCAACACTTAGTCAAAAAGTATTCACTGCTCAAAAGAAAGTTGTTAGAAAAATGTATGGGACTCATAGTCGCACATCTTGTAGGCATCTGTTTAAAAGATTAGGAATTCTTACAACAGCTTCACAGTTCATTTACTCGGTAATGAAATTTGTTCTCAGCAACATGGACCAGTCCAAAACAACACTGGCATTCATGATTATAATACCAGAAGAAAGAAAGACACTATTCTCTACTTAACCTATCTTTGGCACAGAAAGGGGTAAATATTATGTTGTAAAACTTTTCGATTGACTACTAGATGAAATAAAATGTCTGACGGACAGCAGTAATAGTTTCAAAAATAAATTTAAATCATATCTCCTTGACAACTCCTTCTTTACTATAGATGAATTCCTGAACAGGAATAAATAAATTTATGGTATAACATACGTATTTTGTGCCATTTAAGGGAATGGGGTAGATAAAAATTTTAAGCTTAAAAAAACCTTGATTCATGTGTGCATTTCTTATGCACTTGACACGTTCCACATCATAACGGTTACCGTGAGACTGATCAGTGGAACACGTAACTAACTAACTAACTAACTAACTAGTCGTGTGTTGCCTGACACAACCACGTTGATGAAGTATCTGGACGTAACGTTGCACAGCGATTACGAAAGATGATAGAACGTCAGACTGGTAGAAGGCAAGACGAATGATCGACTTTGGTTTACTGCAAGAATTCCAGGAAACTTAGCTCATTTGTAAAGCAGACGGCATATGTAGCATTAACACGACCCATTCTCCAATAATGCTCGAGTGTTTGGGATCCACACCAGTTTGGGTTAAAGGAAGACGTCGAAGCGATTCAGAGGCGTTTTGCTACGTTTGTTACTATTAGATTCGATCAACACGCCAGATTATTCGTGAACTCAAACTGGAATTCTTTTCGCGAAAGGTTGTTGAGAAAACTTAAGACATCCGGCATTTGCGGCTGACTGCAGAACGATTCTACTGCTGATCAAGTGCAATCCAAAAGTTTCCGTTCGAAGGCCATACAGTCCAGAATCGGTGTGCTAATCAGGCAAAATCACCGTGAGCAATGAAGCAGTAATCCCACTGCTGCACAAGTAGAGAGTACCAGTTTGGTAAAACTTCTTGTCCTGCTGTGTGAAGGAGTCCGAAACTGCCTGCTGCACACATTCTCGTCCGACAGGAACCGGCGACCCTTCAAGGCCCTTTATAAGTGACGGGAGGCGAGATAATCGCTTGGGAAGAGATCAGTAGTACGGGCGTTTGAGCGCCTCCATCTTGGGTTGGGGTAAATTTTGCCATATGCGGGTGTGCCTTATGATGTACTCTGGTCACCATTCGACAATGGTGGTTTCTTTTATAGACGTGATGCCCATCCACATTCTTCATTCACCGATGGATGTCTACCGGCGTTTGTTCTTAGGCAGCCAAGAAAAAGTAGCAACACGTTGACAGGAGACAATCAATGCCTTCTCCGCGCGATTGCAATGGAAACGATATTGACGACACTGCTGCTAAAGCAGAGTTACTGAACACCGCCTTCCAACACTTCTACACCAAAGAAAGCCAAGTAAATATTCCAGAATTCGAATCAAGAGCAGCTGCCACAATGATTAACTTAGAAGTAGAGATCCTCGGAGTAGCGAAGCAACCTGAATCAATAAAAGCAAGTCTTCCCTTCTAGACTGTATACTAGTTAGGTTCCTTTCACAGTATACTCATGCAATAGCTCCATACTTCAGAACCATGTACAACCTCTGGCTAGACGAAAGATCCGTACCCGAAGACTGAATAGTTGCGCAGGTCACACCAATATTCAAGAAAGGTAGTAGGAGTAATCCACTAAATTACAGGCCCGTATCATTAACGTCAATATGCAGCAGGATTTTGGAACATATATGGTGCTCGAACATTATGAATTACCTCGAAGAGAACGCTCTATTGACACACAGTCAACACCACCTTAGGAAACATCGTTCTTGTGAAATACAACAGCCATATTCAAAGTTGTACAACTAGTATTTTACCCACACGAGGTATTGAGTGCTGTTGACAAGGGATTTCAAATTGATTCCATATTTAGAGTTTTCCAGAAGCCTTTTGACACTGTACAACCCAAGCGGCTTGTAGTGAAATTGCGTCCTTATGGAATATCGCCTCAGTTGTGTGACTGGATCTGAGATTTCCTGTCAGAGAGGCCACGGTTCGTAGTAATTGTCGAAAAGTCATCCAGTAAAACAGAAGTGATTTCAGGCGTTCCCCAAGGTAGTGTTATAGGTCCTCTACTGTTCCTTATATATGTAAACCATTTAGGAGACAATCTGAGCAGCCGTCTTAGGTTCTTTGCAGATGACGCTGTCGTTTATCGACTAATAAAGTCATCAGAATATCAAAACCAATTGCAAAACGCAGGCCGGTGTGGCCATGCGGTTCTAGGCGCTTCAGTCTGGAACCGCGTGACCACTACGGTCGCAGGTTCGAATCCTGCCTCGGTCATGGGTGTGTGTGATGTCCGTAGGTTAGTTAGGTTTAAGTAGTTCTCAGTTCTAGGGGACTGATGACCTCAGATGTTAAGTCCCATAGTGCTCAGAGCCATTTGATCCATTTTTGAACCAATTGTAAAACGACTCAGAAAAGATATCTGTATGGTGCGAAAATTGACAACTGTTCCTAAAGAATGGAAGGAGTGATGTCATCTACACGAGTGCTAAAAGGAATCCGTTAAACTTCGGGTACACGATAAATCAGTCTAATCGTAAGGCCGTAAATTCAACTAAATAGCTAGGAACTACAATTACGAACAACTTAAATTGCAAAGAACACATGGAAAATGCTGTGGGGAGAGCAGAGCACTTAGAAAATGTACCAGACCTACTAAAGAGACTGCTCACACCGCACTTGTCCATCCTCTCACGAAGTACTGCTGCGCGGTGTGGGATCCTTACCCGATGGTATTGACGGAGTACTTCAAAAGGGCCAGCACGTTTTGTATTATTGCGAAATAGGTGAGAGAGTGTCACTGAAAAGATACAGTATTTGGGGTGGACACCATTAAAACAAAGGCGTTCTTCGTTCAGGCGGAATCTTCTCACGAAATTTCAATCACCAACTATCTCCTCCGAGTGCGAAAAATATTTTGTTGTCGCCTGCCTTCATAGGAACAAACGATCACCATAATAAAAGAAGGGAAACCAGAACTCGCACTGAAAGATATAAGTGTTCGTTCTTCCCGCGCGCTGTTCGAGATTCGAAAAAAATACAGAATTATTGTGGAGGTGGTTCAATGAACCCTCTGCCAGACATGTGCGATTTGCAGAGTATATGTAGATGTAGGTGTAAATGAAGAGAAGACAAGAGAAATTAGGGTTCGTACGGAAGTATGTACGAGGGTAGTCTTCTTTTAGTCTGATAAAGAAGCTAGGAAAATGTTTGTTTCATATACAACACACCTTACTTCTCGAATAATCGCGTTTTAGGGATATATGCTTGGTCCATCGATATTGAGCAAGCAGCAAAGGAAACAAAGAAAAATTCCGAGTAGGTATTAAAATCCATGGAGAAGAAATAAAAACTTTGAAGTTCGCCAATGACATTGTAATTCTGTCAGAGACAGCAAACGACTTGGAAGAGCAGTTGAAAGAAATGGACAGTGTCTTGAAAGGAGGATATAAGATGTACATCAACAAAAGCAAAACTAGGATAATGGAATGTAGTCGAATTAAGTCGGGTGATGCTGAGGGAATTAGATTAGGAAATCAGACACTTAAAGTATTTGCTATTTGGGGAGCAAAATAACTGATGATGGTCGAAGTAGAGAAGACATAAAATGTAGGCTGGCAATGGCAAGGAAAGCGTTTCTGAAGAAGAGAAATTTGTTAACATCGAGTATAGATTTAAGTGTAAGGAAGTCGTTTCTGAAAGTATTTGTATGGAATGTAGCCATGTATGGAAGTGAAACATGGACGATAAATAGTTTAGACAAGAAGAGAATAGAAGCTTTCGAACTGTGGTGCTACAGAAGAATGCTGAAGATTAGAAGGGTAGATAACATAACTAATGAGGAGATATTGAATAGAATTGGGGAGAAGAGAAATTTGTGACACAACTTGACTAGAAGAAGGGATCGGTTGGTAGGACATGTCCTGAGGCATCAAGGGATCACCAATTTAGCATTGGAGGGCAGTGTGGAGGGTAAAAATCGTAGAGAGAGACCAAGAGATGAATACACTAAGCAGATTCAGAAGGATGTAGGTTGCAATAAGTACTGGGAGATGAAGAAGCTTGTACAGGATAGGGTAGCATGGAGAGCTGTGTCAAACCAGCCTCAGGACTGAAGACCACAACAACAGCAACCATCGATTCTCCAGTATTTCCATCCTATCGAAAAAACAGGTTCTGTCAAATTCTGAAAAATACTCGTTGACTGTGCCTGTCACTTCCTCATTTGATGAAAATTTCTTCTCAGCAAGCCAAAGTTTCGAGTTAGGAAACACAAGGAAGTCACTTGGGGTAAGTCTGGTGAATGTTGCGGATGAGGAACCAATTCAATCCCAATTCATGCACTTTGGCCTTTGTTATCACTGATGTGTGGGGTGGTGCATTGTCCTCGTGCCAACCTTAGTCTTCCTTCACCCGACGCAATGCGACCCAACGGTCCAACAATGAAGCGCTAAAGGGTCAAGTTAAGGTTCTGCCTTTTTCCAAGTAACACATGAGGATTATTCCTTGGAATCCCAAAAAACAGTGGCCATCACCTCACTAGCTGACAAAATGGTCATTGGCTTCTTCGGAGCATTCTCATCAGCCTTTGTTCCTTGTTCTGACTGCCGTTTTGACCCTGGTGTGTAGGTATCGGATTCAGGTTTCCGTCGCAATAGTCACAAATCTGGCACAAAAAGCCTTGCGGATTGCGATTAAACATCACCAGACACTGTGCTGAAATGATGTGCCGGATGCAGATTTGGTGACTGTGAGGAATCGCGGCAACCACCTCTCACACAGCTTCTTCATAGCCATTTCTCCGTGCAGTTGAGGTGCCTCCAGTCTCAGAAATCTCACGAATTTTCATTCGGAGGTCTTGCATTCCATATCCTGGATTTTATTAATGTTTTCCTTTGTGGTGACGTGTATTGGATGGCTGGAGCGCGCTTCGTCTTCAGTGCTTGTCTAGTCACCTTTATATCCACTAATACAAAAGTAAATGGTCTGGTGCGGAGTCCGCGAGAACTTCTTCCAGTTCTGGTTTGATTTGTGCAACTGTCTAACATTTCAAATGAGAATGGTTAATAACAGCACAAAACTTGGTTTTATACATTTTCAGTCATAGTCGACGCACTGATCGGTTCAGACAGTTGCCAACGGTACACTGTTGAAATTCTTCATATGATCCTTGGAATACTCAAGCTTACCAGCCATGAAGGCGCGACAGATACGTTCCATTTACCAGACTTATCAAACCACCTTCGTAGAGAGTTGTTCTTCACTCGTTCCATTTGTGAGTGGAACAGGAAAGACTAGGAGTGTTGTTGTTGTTGTGGTCTTCAGTCCTGAGACTGGTTTGATGCAGCTCTCCATGCTACTCTATCCTGTGCAAGCTTCTTCATCTCCCAGTACCTACTGCAACCTACATCCTTCTGAATCTGCTTAGTGTATCCATCTCTTGGTCTCCCTCTACGATTTTTACCCTCCACGCTGCCCTCCAATGCTAAATTTGTGATCCCCTAATGCCTCAGAACATGTCCTACCAACCGGTCCCTTCTTCTTGTCAAGTTGTGTCACAAACTCCTCCCCAATTCTATTCAATACCTCCTCATTAGTTATGTGATCTACCCATCTAATCTTCAGCATTCTTCTGTAGCACCACATTTCGAAAGCTTCTATTCTCTTCTTGTCCAAACTATTTATCGTCCATGTTTCACTTCCATACATGGCTACATTCCATACAAATACTTTCAGAAACGACTTCCTTACACTGAATTTCGCCTGTCTCATACATCTTGCTCACCAGCTGGTAGAGTTTTGTCATGACTGGCTCTCCCAAGGCTGTCAGTAGTTCTAATTGACTGTTGTCTACTGCCGGGGGCTTGTTTCGACTCAGGTCTTTCAGTGCTCTGTCAAACTCTTCACGCAGTATCATATCTCCCATTTCATCTTCATCTACATCCTCTTCCATTTCCATAATATTGTCCTCAAGAACATAGCCCCTGTATAGACTCTCTATATACTCCTTCCACCTTTCTGCTTTGCCTTCCTTGCTTAGAACTGGGTTTCCATCTGAGCTCTTGATATTCATGCAAGTGGTTCTCTTTTCTCCAAAGGTCTCTTTAATTTTCCTGTAGGCAGTATCTATCTTACCCCTAGTGAGATAAGCCTGTACATCCCTACATTTGTCCTCTAGCCATCCCTGCTTAGCCATTTTGCACTTCCTGTCGATCTCATTTTTGAGACGTTTGTATTCCTTTTTGCCTGCTTCATTTACTGCATTTTTATATTTTCTACTTTCATCAATTAAATTCAATATTTCTTCTGTGGTATAACACTATTATTCAATCAGTCATCAAATTTATAAAGAATCTTTGCATTTTAAATGTGTTGTAACATATCTGTGATATGCAAAGACTATACAGAAGGCGTGATACGTGTGATATTAGAGTGCTTTGCTAATTTATGTTTGTAACTTACGTAAAGAAATATATGTAACATATAATTTACTCAATAATGTTTTGTTATGGGTTAATGAAGTGAAAATGTTCGTGTATGTAATTTTATATACACTCCTGGAAATGGAAAAAAGAACACATTGACACCGGTGTGTCAGACCCACCATACTTGCTCCGGACACTGCGAGAGGGGTGTACAAGCAATGATCACACGCACGGCACAGCGGACACACCAGCAACCGCGGTGTTGGCCGTCGAATGGCGCTAGCTGCGCAGCATTTGTGCACCGCCGCTGTCAGTGTCAGCCAGTTTGCCGTGGCATACGGAGCTCCATCGCAGTCTTTAACACTGGTAGCATGCCGCGACAGCGTGGACGTGAACCGTATGTGCAGTTGACGGACTTTGAGCGAGGGCGTATAGTGGGCATGCGGGAGGCCGGGTGGACGTACCGCCGAATTGCTCAACACGTGGGGCGTGAGGTCTCCACAGTACATCGATGTTGTCGCCAGTGGTCGGCGGAAGGTGCACGTGCCCGTCGACCTGGGACCGGACCGCAGCGACGCACGGATGCACGCCAAGACCGTAGGATCCTACGCAGTGCCGTAGGGAACCGCACCGCCACTTCCCAGCAAATTAGGGACACTGTTGCTCCTGGGGTATCGGCGAGGACCATTCGCAACCGTCTCCATGAAGCTGGGCTACGGTCCAGCACACCGTTAGGCCGTCTTCCGCTCACGCCCCAACATCGTGCAGCCCGCCTCCAGTGGTGTCGCGACAGGCGTGAATGGAGGGACGAATGGAGACGTGTCGTCTTCAGCGATGAGAGTCGCTTCTGCCTTGGTGCCAATGACGGTCGTATGCGTGTTTGGCGCCGTGCAGGTGAGCGCCACAATCAGGACTGCATACGACCGAGGCACACAGGGCCAACACCCGGCATCATGGTGTGGGGAGCGATCTCCTACACCGGCCGTACACCACTGGTGATCGTCGAGGGGACACTGAATAGTGCACGGTACATCCAAACCGTCATCGAACCCATCGTTCTACCATTCCTAGACCGGCAAGGGAACTTGCTGTTCCAACAGGACAATGCACGTCCGCATGTATCCCGTGCCACCCAACGTGCTCTAGAAGGTGTAAGTCAACTACCCTGGCCAGCAAGATCTCCGGATCTGTCCCCCATTGAGCATGTTTGGGACTGGATGAAGCGTCGTCTCACGCGGTCTGCACGTCCAGCACGAACGCTGGTCCAACTGAGGCGCCAGGTGGAAATGGCATGACAAGCCGTTCCACAGGACTACATCCAGCATCTCTACGATCGTCTCCATGGGAGAATAGCAGCCTGCATTGCTGCGAAAGGTGGATATACATTGTACTAGTGCCGACATTGTGCATGCTCTGTTGCCTGTGTCTATGTGCCTGTGGTTCTGTCAGTGTGATCATGTGATGTATCTGACCCCAGGAATGTGTCAATAAAGTTTCCCCTCCCTGGGACAATGAATTCACGGTGTTCTTATTTCAATTTCCAGGAGTGTATTTGTGCAAGTTGTCATTTGCAGAAAACGGTACACACCAAGGGACAATGTGTAGGGTATGTGTAATGTAGAAGATGGAATGCTTTTGTAGTGTGTGGAAGTTACTGTGGGAAGCCTAAAAAACGGCTTGGGTTTTCGGCTCGCTACCTGCAGAGCGAGCGGGAACGAGATGACACAGTCTGGAGGCAACTCTAGGACGCAGCATCTGACGCCTCGCCTGGAAATTGTTGCACAGTAACCTCGCATGACGACTGCTGATTTATTACAGCTTTGGTACAAGCTGTTGGGCTATGTCAAGGACGTTTAGATGAACTAATTATCAATACTTCAAGAAACTTGTACGCCGTACCATGGGTAATGTTACCGCCATTGCTATCAGCCAACAGGTTACGAACTGTGTGATTAGAACTGTAGTAGCGTGAACCATAATTCAAAATTACCTTTCCTTCAATAATTATTTTGTTAAACCTAAAATTTGTTTCAACCTGCTTTTTTTTTACTTGTAATCATTCACCTATAGGTGCTGGATTATTCCGAGTAAACCTATTACAAAAATATTTGAAGTGATTTTACACTATCGACGAGCACTAATTTTCATCTTTGAATAAATGTGTGTACTGAAATTTTGATTAGGTACTGAGGCAGATGTTATCAGACAAATTTAACGATTTTAAAATTGTTACTCCCTTTGTGACAATAAGGAAAGGGAAAGTGAGCCATTAAGTTTTGAGTGAAGTACTTTCAGTTATAAATTAAATTCAGTAAAGTACAAAGAGTTGTAAAAAGAAAATTGCTTATGTGGCTGAGTAACAGTGAAGTCAGATTGCATAAAAACACTGAATGACAATATACTGTGACCGCACCCTACCTCTGGATTTTGAAGATCATTTCTTAAGAGAAAGGTGTAAATAAAGTGTGTTAATAAATTTAAATGTGTGTATTATGCTGTTTGAATATTTAACTATTTAATTTTTTTGTTGGTTATACAAAATGCAAACACAGAATTCCCCCCTGGCAATTTGTTTTGCACATAGTGATGATCAAAAATTCATGGCATTTCTAGATCCAAACTATATATGTATTGTGGTGTCACCGCCAGACACCACACTTGCTAGGTGGTAGCCTTTAAATGGGGCGCGGTCCGCTAGTATACGTCGGACCCGCGTGTCGCCACTGTCAGTGATTGCAGACCGAGCGCCGCCACACGGCAGGTCTAGTCTAGAGAGACTCCCTAGCATTCGCCCCAGTTGTACAGCTACTTTGCTAGCGATGGTTCACTGTCTACATACGAGACGACAGTTTAGCATAGCCTTCAGCTACGTCATTTGCTACGACCTAGCAAGGCGCCGTATTCAGTTACTATGTCTTCTGCACCGATAATATTGTGACTGATGTACCGTCAAGAGCGACGTTCATCATTAATGGATTAAAGTTAAGTATGAAACTAATTACGTCCGCTTTCTGAATTCTAATTCCTTGTCATGTTCTAGACCTCACGTCAGTATAGTTCTTCCCTCCTCACGCCAGTCTGCGTGAGCTAAAACGCGTGCATTTCGGCCTCCTCCAGTAACACGGTGTTGGCTCTTCGGCCAACACAACATGTATATGGGTGTGGTAGCTAAAAGGTTCCTGTATCTTTCTCAGAACCATATCCTGAAAAGTTATATTTATTTGTGAAACCAATGTGGGGAGCAGCAGGAAAATAGGCCAAATTTACTTTTGCTTTTCTGAAACTTAATCATTTCTTTGCCTAGACAGGCTGGCGACCATTAATCCATTAGACAAACCAGTTAATGAACTTGGTGCAGTAAGATCGTAGATTCAGTATTATTCCATTTCACTGCATTTCTTTCTAACAGCTAGAAGTTTTAGGAAAAGGAACTAATAGCCTGCTTACCATATACGTTAGTCATACATCACGGTCAGTTCCTGTAAAAGTGCTAACAGGTGTATACCATAAGCACAATTCCCGTATAGTTGTGTTATACGTGGCTTTTCCCGTATCAGGACTATTTGTTCTGTGGATGTGTAATATTATAGTGGTACAAGGTAGCCGCCACCATGCACCCTATGGTGGCTTCTGGAGTATCTATGTAGCTGCATATGTAGACTAGTGTGGAGCGCTTGCATCAAACCAGTCTTCGGAATGACGACCGCCTGCCGAGTGCTATCAGCCAGCTGTGACGTCACTGGTGCCTGTGGTCCTCCCGTGCACAGGTGTTCCCCGAGTCTGCACTGGGTGAGGAGAGCCGCGAGGACGCACTGGCACGGCTGTTCCCCAGGGTGACCAAGTGCTCCTTCCGCCAGTACGGGCCTTCCGGGGACGTGCAGACCCTGGACGGGCTGTGCGTGCTGCCCATCAATGTATTCAACGAGAAGGTCTACGTGGTGCTCTGGTTCTGGTACTGGGTGCTGGCCTGTATTGCAGCCGTCAACCTGTTCTACCGGGCCATCCTCGTAAGTAACAACATGTGTATCACATCTCCTTCCTCGCTTCATGACCTAGGCAATATGCCTATACTGACTTCACATTCACAGTTATTCTCGTCTTTTTCTAGGTCTCCCAGGATCTCTTCTTCCTTATGGCTCATAAAGTCTTATCTTTTTTGACAATCTATCCTCATTCATTCTATTATCTCTTCATTTTCTTCTGTAATCGTCCACTCTTCGCTCAATATTATAAAAATTAAGTTACATATTCTATCTAACCTTCAGCATGCTTGAACCTACATTGAAAATATAATTTCTCCTGTTTGCATCGCACTCAAGTCCTGTGTATGCACCCAAGTCTCTCTCCCATGCATTCAAACCAGTGTTACGTTCACTTTGTATATTTTCATTCTGGTGTCAATCCTTGCTATTAAACGTTCTATTTGTAGGACCACTAGTTTTTCCCTGCAACATCACTTGCATATATATTGAACACACCTCCTCCACCTCTCCCTCCTTCTGTCTGTTCACTTCATCCTCCCATCTCTATATCTCTATCTCCTTCACCTCTCTCGCTCTGTCTCTTCAGCTCCTCATCCCTTCTTCATCTTTTCCACCCCACTTTCTAACCATATCTTCACCCATCTCCCTCTGGCCACATCCTTTTTCTCTTTCCATCTCCATCTCCTCCTCTTCTTTTTACACTTGTCCAACACCCCTCTATGCTTCCCACCTGCCCCATGCATTTCTCCTCCTCCCCTCTCTCTTTCCATTTCCTCCTCCCCTTGCTGTCTCCGTCCCCTCCTCTACCAATCTCAACTTGTCCCCAGCCATACTCATTCACACGTGTAGCCCCTGCAGAAAAGTTAAAAAAAAAGGGGCTGACATTACTCCACAACTCATCTGTCATGCAGGGCAGCCTACGTGTCGTTGACCAGATAACTGTTCGTCATTACAGACATGCAGGCTGCCCTGCAACGCAGGTTGAGTTGGCTGGCCAATACTGTTCCCTCATAACATGCCTGTTGTGCAGGGCAGCGTGTATGCCAGGGACTGGAAAAACGCGTTTCTACCAGCATCTGCTCGTACATGATCTGTGATGTTATAAAACCCACAAATGCTGTTTCTGGCTTCTTGGGGCAGCTGTTTCTCTGCTAAATTTGCTTGAAATCGATTCAGAGATTTGAGAGGAGATCCCAGACATACATGCATACATTCAGTAAGAGACAGTTGATGACAAACAGAGTTATTGCATGTAAAACATGGTATGTATTATGCTTTATTGAGTTTAGTTGACAGATCCATGGTAAACTGAGAAATGGGAGCTCAGTCTTTAATTTCAGATTCTCACTAATAGGAACTTTGTCACCATGTGTGGTTGTTAACAGTGGTAGGTGCCAGAAACAATGCTCCCCGTTGTAGTAACGTGTGTAGTGTTCTTGCCAGGAAAATGATTCTCTGGGGTGATTTGTAGAAATCCAAGGATAATGTGGCTAACCATGCCACAAATAAAGATCCTTAATAAGTTCCTGCACACAAGTTCGCTTCAAAGGTGGTTGCTAATCAGATAAATGTGAATAATTATTTAAGCAAGCAAACAGCATTGCGTCCCTGACCATGTTTTTAGTGAATTTACTGAAATTGTGATGGCATCATTAACATAGTTTATGTGCTACAGTAAGACTAAAAGAAAATTACTTTTATATTGTGCAGAATCACTGATGAATTTCTGAGGTTTTTGCACTTTATTGTTCGCAAAAATTGGTAACAGAAACCCTACATATCATAAACTGATACAATTCGGACCTTTTAAATTTGTATTTTTGAGAGGTTTCAGAGTAACGTTTCACCAACTCGCTCAAAAAATAAATAGCAGTAAATCAATACTAAGTTTGCAAGTATACACTGTTAAGTATCCATTGACGTAGTTTTAAGAATACAATTGCGGCTACTATTTACGATTTTAAAAATATGTCATTACTCTAGAAATATTCGAAAACAGTGACTTATCTGAATAAATAAATCACAATTTCTCAAAACAATTAACTTATCCCTTACCATTTTTTATAATTGAAGTGTTCATATCTTTATTTTTATTGAAATTTATGTCTGCTCGTAGATAGCAGAAATGAGAGATTTAGTGTCCTGTTGTTATTATCATTGAACGGACTGGATATTTTCCGTGAAATTCCATTAACCTAGTTTTATGTAGCGAAATTTCTAAGTCAGATTCTTTGGCAATTAGTTCAGATCCCTACACAGATATTTCAGTATCATATTCTGATTTTTCTATAAGGCCACTTGTCAACAGTAAAACGTTTACTGCTGTACCAAGATACAATTTTATCATTCCTTAGTGATATGACCAACGTGTATGTTAAATAGTGTGTTTGAAATGCTACGCCCTTGACCTTGATCGAAATTTTCAAAATGATAAAGAGCAGCATTATTCTCTGTTTATGTTCTAGCTTCATTAGAGCAGATCCAGATTTCGCTACGAACTAGCCATTACCAATTCAGTATTACGGAGTTGTTATACATGCCCTAGTACGTCAACACCTGTTGTTCATGCTCTTCTCCTAGAATTCACAAACATTTACATGTTGTTATTGTTTTCAGCATCATGAAGGGGTTGTATCAACTGAATTAGATGTGTTTCAAAACACAGACAATGAGAAAATTTTCTGTGAATACGCTCTATGTCTTGAACTAGCACTCAGGAGCAACCAGTGGACATTAATAACCGGTGTCTCAAAGCTGCTGGTGCCATCGTAGAATGCTCTGATCTCTACGAGGTGCAGTGCCGTACGCCGACGAATGTCGCACTGATCAATGGGAGCCGTATAGCATCTGTTGAAACGGAGAACGGAAAACGACTTTTATTGGTGTGTTGTCGGCATATCAACTGGACGCACGTTGCGTGATGAACGAGCGAGCGATCAACACCTTCAACTGGCGCCATGATAAACTTTTAGTGAAGTCTAGTTAGAAAAATTTGCTTTACGTAGTAGGTATAGTCTAGTGGAGTAGCATGAACCTTTGTGAGAAATACGCTGTGTGTCATCTAGTTGAGATCGGGTGCTCTGCTGGGAGTTCGCCGTCTTTATCAGACGTTTCCTAAGACTCAGACTTACCCTGTACATTCAGAATGGATAGTGAATGGCCACTAAATCATTTCAAAATGGATATACAAAGAAACTGGTAAACTTGCCTAATACTGTGTACGGCTTCCGCGAGCACTCATGGGTGCTGCGACACGACGTGGCGTGGACTCGACTAATGTCTGAAGTAGCGCTGGAAGGAATTGACACAATGAATTCTGCAGAGCTGTCCATAAATCCATAAGAGTATGAGGAGGGTGGAGATCTCTTCTGAACAGCACGTTGCAAAGTATCCCATATATGCTCAATAATGTTCATGTGTGAGGAGTTTGGTGGCCAGCGGAAGTGTTTAAACTCAGGAGAGAGCCACTCTGGAGCAATTCTGTACGTGTGGGGTGACGCATTGTCTTGCAGGAATTGCCCAAATTCCTCGGGATGCACAATGGACATGATGCAGGTGATCAGGCATGATGCTCACGTACGTCTCACCTGTCAGAGTCGTATCTATACTTATCAAGGGTCCCATATCACTCCAACTGCACGTGCCCCACACCATTACAGAGCCTCCACCAGCTTGAACAGTCCCCTGCTGACATGCACCGTCCATGGTTTCTTGATGTTGTCTCCATACCAGGACACGTCCAGCCGCTCGATACAACTTGAAATGAGACTCGTCCGACCAGGCAACATGTTTCCAATCATCAAGAGTCCAACTACAGCAATTTGCGGAACGGTTGTAGTTCTGTCACGTTGAACAAATCTCTTCGGTCGTCGTTGGTCCCGTTCTTGCAGTATCTTTTTCCGGCCGCAGCGATGTCGAAGATTTGATGTTTTACCGGATTCCTGATGCTACCTCGGAGATGCTGTGTCCATCGCTTGTGTGCCGACTATAACTCCACGTCGAAACTCACTTAAATCTTGATAACCTGCATTGTAGCAGCAGTAACCGATCTAGCAACTGCGCCAGACACCTGTTGTCTTATACAGGGTGTTACAAAAAGGTATGGCCAAACTTTCAGGAAACATTCCTCACACACAAATAAAGAAAAGATGTTATGTGGACATGTGTCCGGAAACGCTTAATTTCCATGTTAGAGCTCATTTTAGTTTCGTCAATATGTACTGTACTTCCTCGATTCACCGCCAGTTGTCCCTATTGAAGGAAGGTAATGTTGACTTCGGTGCTTGTGTTGACATGCGACTCTTTGCTCTATAGTACTAGCATCAAGCACATCAGTACGTAGCATCAACAGGTTAGTGTTTATCACGAACGTGGTTTTGCAGTCAGTGCAATGTTTACAAATGCGCAGTTGGCAGATGCCCATTTGATGCATGGATTAGCACGGGGCAATAGCCGTGGCGCGGTACGTTTGTATCGAGACAGATTTCCAGAACGAAGGTGTCCCGACAGGAAGACGTTCGAAGCAATTGATCGGTGTCTTAGAGAGCACGGAACATTCCAGCCTATGACACGCGACTGGTGAAGACCTAGAACGACGAGGACACCTGCAATGGACGAGGCAATTCTTCGTGCAGTTGACGATAACCCTAATGTCAACGTCAGAGAAGTTCCTGCTGTACAAGGTAAGGTTGACCACGTCACTGTATGGAGAGTGCTACGGGAGAACCAGTTGTTTCCGTACAATGTACAGCGTGTGCAGGCACTATCAGCAGCTGATTGGCCTCCACGGGTACACTTCTGCGAATGGTTCATCCAACAATGTGTCAATCCTCATTTCAGTGCAAATGTTCTGTTTCCGGATGAGGCTTCATTCCAAAGTGATCAAATTGTAAATTTTCAGAATAAACATGTGTGGACTGACGAGAATCCGCACGCAATTGTGCAATCACGTCATCAACACAGATTTTCTGTGAACGTTTGGGCAGGCATTGTTGGTGATGTCTCGATTGGGCCCCATGTTCTTCCACCTACGCTGAATGGAGCACGTTATCATGATTTCATACGGGATACTCTACCTGTGCTGCTAGAACATGTGCCTTTACAAGTACGGCACAACATGTGGTTCATGCACGATGCAGCTCCTGCACATTTCAGTCGAAGTGTTCGTACGCTTCTCAACAATAGATTCGGTGACCGATGGATTGGTTGAGGCGGACCAATTCCATGGCCTCCACGCTCTCCTGACCTCAACTGTCTTGACTTTCATTTATGGGGGCATTTGAAAGCTCTTGTCTAGGCAACCCCGGTACCAAATGTAGAGACTCTTCGTGCTCGTATTGTGAACGGCTCTGATATAATACACCATTCTCCAGGGCTGCATCAGCGCATCAGGGATTCCATGCGACGGAGGGTGGATGCACGTATCCTCGCTAACGGAGGACATTTTGAACATTTCCTGTAACAAAGTGTTTGAAGTCACGCTGGTACGTTCTGATGCTGTGTGTTTCCATTCCATGATTAATGTGATTTGAAGAGAAGCAATAAAATGAGCTCTAACATGGAAAGTAAGCGTTTCCGGACACATGTCCACATAACATCTTTTCTTTCTTTGAGTGTGAGGAATGTTTCCTGAAAGTTTGGCCGTACCTTTTTGTAACACCCTGTATAGGCGATGCCGGCCGCAGCGCCTATTCTGCCTGTTTGGATATTTCTGTATTTGAATACACATGCCTATACCGGTTCCTTTGGCGCTTCAGTGTAATACAAGAATTAGAGAAATCGTCAATGGTGAGAGGTGTGGAACGTGTCACAATAAACATCAGGCGGATATTAAGTGGCGTAACATCTTCAGATTCCTACAAGGCCGTGTTCCACGACGACTCATTTTGATTAATCGTTGATTTCCAATATCATTCGACTCGGCTTTAATCGTGCATCTTCTCTCCTCTACAGCTACATAGAACCAGTATTTATACTTCAACTCAGGGATGCGCGCGGCAAACAGTCACGTATCAACCTGTATTTTATTGCAGATATAACTAGATTTCAGATACAGAACAGCCAGCATCGGTGCGTTTTGTAGCGAGTCACGTAGAGCAAGCAAGATGTGTATGACTTGCTACAAAATCACTGATGATGGGCTGTTTTTTTTTTTTTGGTCATCAGTCTACTGACTGGTTTGATGCGGCCCGCCACGAATTCATTTCCTGTGCTAACCTCTTCATCTCAGAGTAGCACTTGCAACCTACGTCCTCAATTATTTGCTTGAGGTATTCCAATCTCTATCTTCCTCTACAGTTTTTGCCCTCTACAGTTCCCTCTAGTACCATGGAAGTCATTCCCTCATGTCTTAGCAGATGTCCTATCATCCTGTCCCTTCTCCTTATCAGTGTTTTCCACATATCCCTTTCCTCTCCGATTCTGCGTAGAACCTCCTAATTCCTTACCTTATCAGTCCACCTAATTTTCAACATTCGTCTATAGCACCACATCTCAAATGCTTCGATTCTCTTCTGTTCCGGTTTTCTCACAGTCCATGTTTCACTACCATACAATGCTGTACTCCAGACGTACATCCTCAGAAATTTCTTCCTCAAGTTAACGCCGGTATTTGATATTAGTAGACTTCTCTTGGCCAGAAATGCCTTTTTTGCCATAGCGAGTCTGCTTTTGATGTCCTCCTTGCTCCGTCCGTCATTGGTTATTTTACTGCCTAGGTAGCAGAATTCCTTAAATTCATTGACTTCGTGACCATCAATCCTGATGTTAAGTTTCTGGCTGTTCTCATTTCTACTACTTCTCATTACCTTCGTCTTTCTCCGATTTACTCTCAAACCATACTGTGTACTCATTAGACTGTTCATTCCGTTCAGCAGATCATTTAATTCTTCTTCACTTTCACTCAGGATAGCAATGTCATCAGCGAATCGTATCGTTGATATCCTTTCACCTTTTATTTTAATTCCACTCCTGAACCTTTCTTTTATTTCCATCATTGCTTCCTCGATGTACAGATTGAAGAGTAGGGGTGAAAGGCTACAGCCTTGTCTTACACCCTTCTTAATACGAGCACTTCGTTCTTGATCGTCCACTCTTACTATTCCCTCTTGGTTGTTGTACATATTGTATATGACCCGTCTCTCCCTATAGCTTACCCCTACTTTTTTCAGAATCTCGAACAGCTTGCACCATTTTATATTGTCGAACGCTTTTTCCAGGTCGACAAATCCTATGAAAGTGTCTTGATTTTTCTTTAGCCTTGCTTCCATTATTAGCCGTAACGTCAGAATTGCCTCTCTCGTCCCTTTACATTTCCTAAAGCCAAACTGATCGTCACCTTGCGCATTCTCAATTTTCTTTTCCATTCTGATGGGCTGTACTGTAGCTGAAATCTAGTTAGATTTGAAATAAAATACAAATTGATACGTGACTGTTTGCTGTGCTCATCCCTGATTATAATCATTTCAGTCGCAGAGGACAACGAATCCTAAAGCGGTCTAACCGGATTTGCGGTTCTCCTGCATTTGAGTGTGAGTTTGGATCAGAAGTTGATACGAATCACATCTTGTTTGCGTGTCCCAAATTTGACTATCAAATCTCAGAATTTTTGAAGTGAGTAATAAATATCGAGCTGATAAGGCAACCGAACATCGTTCAAAAACTGAAAACACGGAGAATAAGCTTGGCAGGCGCCAATGCTAGGAGGCCAGACACCTCTCGGGCAAAAGCCGTTCGTATGGGAAAACTTGAGGCTACCCGTGCAATCGGAAGACCCAGAAAGCGATGGTAGTACGTGACAACTGGATCCAAAGTGCACAGTATTGCCATCTATGGAGGAGCATTGTAAGGTCGGCACATCATCTACAGGATCCTCGATCGCCGATTTGATGATGATGATGATGATGATGATGACGATGATGATGATAATTAATGAATATCGGATACAACTTCCCTCAGTAAGCTTATCCACTTTGTATACTGAGGACATTCGCACTTATAGAGTGTTTGTTAATTTGTTTAAGGGTATACGAAAAATTCTGCAGTGTTTACTAACAGCCAGATCTTCACTGGACTTGCATTCGGGAAGACGACGGTTCAATCCCGCATCCGGCCATCCTGATTTAGGTTTTCCGTGATTTCCCTAAATCGCTCCAGGCAAATGCCGGGATGGTTCCTTTAAAAGGGCACGGCCGAATTCCTTCCCCATCCTTCCGTAATCCAATGAGACCAGTGACCTCGCAGTTTGGTCTCTTCCCCCAAACAACACAACCCAACCCAGAGCTTCAGTTTAAGAAATAGTGTTAAGTGATAACACGAAAATATCTAATTTACTTATATCGCTTTTTGTTAGAAATTTACAGTGCAAAATGATGCGACAACTTGAGCTTTTAATTCTACAGGGTGAAAAGTATTTAAGCCGACAAACTCTGGGAGGTTGTAGGGGACATCAGAACAAATATTTTTCTCTAATGTCATCTTTTCCTGTGAGGATTATTTAAACCAGTGGAGGCCGTATTACGCTCTTCAGTTGTTAGAGACCGTATTACGGTCTTCACTTGTTAGAGGGCGTATTACGCTCTTCAGTTGGAGGCAACTGCTGTCCACCAGTGTAGTAGTGCATTGTGTCTGTTTATTAATGGAGCGATACACCTGGAGTGAGTACACTGATATGGTTGGTGCGTACTACGTAGCGCACCACAACGGACGAGCTGCACAGCGGGTTTATGAACAACAATATCCTAATCGCCGTATCCCGCATCATACGACCTTTGCTGCTGTGTACCAACGTCTGCGTGAGACCGGGTCACTTAGCAGGTTACCTGGACAGGGACGCCGTCGCACGGTAAGAACGCTGCAATTTGAGGAAGCTATCTTGCAGCATGTGGAGCGGCATCCTTCAATCAGCACTCGTGCAGCTGCACGTAACATGGGGACGAATTAGACGAATGTAAGAACAGTCCTTCGAGATCAATTGTTACGTCCATTTCACTTACAGCGTGTCCACAACTTGGAACCAGTTGATTATCCACCCAGAGCACAGTTTTCGCAGCGGTACCTGGAACAGTCTGAAATGCATCCTACATTTCCATCCTCTGTGTTGTTTACCGATGAAGCAACGTTCGGGCCTGATGTAGTCTTCAACATGCACAATTCGCATGTTTGGAGTGAGGATAACCCACGTGCCACAGTTTCTAGCGCTCATCAAGTGCGGTTCTTCGTTAATGTGTGGGTCGGTGTTGTTGGGGACTGTTTAATTGGGCCGTATCTGCTACGTAGGCCATTAAATGGCAGGCACTGTTGCAATTTTCTCGCCAGTGCATTGCCAGAATTGCTGGAAGACGTCTCGCTCCCTACAAGACAACGCATGCGGTTCTAACATGACGACGCGCCCGGACATTTCAGTCGTCGTGTGCGTCGATTCCTGGATCGACGGTTCCCAGAAACGTGGATTGGCAGAGGTGGTCGTGTACCATGGCCTGCTCGATCCCCAGATATGTCCACTCTGGACTTTTTTGTGTGGGGAGATATACGCAACCTTGTTTACGCAACTCCTGTTGCATCAGGAGAGGGTCTGGTTGCCCAGATAGTAGCAGCAGCAGGAACAATTCATAATACTCCAGGGGTTTTTGCCTGTGTCGGACAGAACATGATCCGACAGTGTAACCTTTGTTTACGTGTCAATGGAGGCATTTTTGAAAATCTACTGTAATTGAAATTGGGTTGTGTTAATGTGTTGTCTCTTGGTCATAAAGAAACGGAAAATTGTTTGTTGGTTTAATTAATTTGCCGGCAGAGAAATCTTCCTCTAGCGGTTGAAATACTCCTCATAGGAAAAAATGACATGCCAAAAATATTTGTTTTGATGTCCCCTACAACCTCCCAGAGGTTGTCAGTTTAAATACTTTTCACCCTGTATAAATACGACTTTATGTGTTTTCTTTGTACAATTAAGTGTGCAGTGTGAACTTGTTTTTTACGTGGTTGAATAGAGTACATACTCTAGAGGCAAAATCGAAACAAAAAAACCCTGGATTCTTTAATACCATCAGGTATGGATGTTCTAGAGTAAGGAAGAACATAATTTTATTGTCTGTTGAGCAGGTAGTGTCCCCATCAGTTCGTGAGTGGCGCCTCAGAGCTGGCTTCTTGTGCAACACAGACGACGCCAAGTACTTCGCCAGACGGTCGTCGTTCAGCCAGTTCATGCTGGCCGTGACGCTGGGCAGGCAGCTGGGAGGCCGCGAGGAGTTCAGAGACCTGCTGGCGGAGGTGGTCCGGGACATGAAGCAGCAAGTGGAGGAGGCGGTGCAGGCCAAGATGGGGGGCGCGCGATACAGCGTGGGGCTCCCCGTCCGAGGATCCTACCGGCTCAACTGCAACGGCACCAAGAAAGCCCACCACGCTGACCAGGCTTCCACTGGTGGTTCTGAGCCCCCTGCTACTTGTGATAAGCAACTGTACAGTAAAGAGCCTTCTCCTGTTGGGACTTCAGAGCCTCAGGGCTTCAGAGACAGGCTGTTATCCAGTCACACTCGCGAATTCCCTATTCAGTCAGCCTACAAAGTCAGTTGTGACAGTGGCAAGCCAGCTGACCATGTGGGACAGTCCTCCAATGGCGGTTCTGAGCCCCCCACTACTGCTAAGAAGAAGCTGTCCAGTAAAGAACCTGCTCCTGGTGGGACTTTAGAGCCACCTAACGACAGGCGTATCTGCACTTACGCCGTGGAATACCCTGGTCGATCGGCCTACCTGGTCAGCTGTGACAGTACCAAAGCAGCTGACCACACAGGTCAATCAGTCGGTGGAAGTTCCGACCCCCCAGCTGACGGCTCGCAGCAGCAACAAGGTGCCGACCCTGGTCCTGTTGGCAAGTGCTCGAGCATGGCTTCTGACCATTCCAGTAACAAGTTGTCTACCAGTCGCAGTCTGGCACAATGTTCTGCAAGAGGAGCTAGGTCGACCAGTACCGAATGGCCTTTACCAGGGGGTCGCATGTTCCCAGATGATCCAAAACGGCGCCAGACTTGGGAGGTGCCTCGTGACAATGACGATGATGGCGCCCTCTGCCCCAGTTCGGATCTCTCACGTATGGTAAGTCTACGTTCAGACACCTATTTTTCATTTTTGTATGGGACAGTGGAGTACCTTGATACGTCATATTATCAGACTAACATTTCCCATTTATCTTCATGGAAACTGTAGCAGATAAAGAAAGCTCAATGACACAATTACATAGAACAGTATATCAGGTAAATACTGTAATTTTTCCACATTATTTATGCACTTTTGCCCACGATGAACAAGAGGCTGCGTATCGCGCTCTTAGCAACTTGAACCTGCTGAGGCTAGCCACCATCTTACAGGTTTGCTTCTGAGTGGAAATGTTGGCCACATGGTCTCTCTTTCTTAGGCTCAGTGGTATGGAAATCTGACATTGCTAAATCAGGACTCCATGGCTGATGTCGTAGGACAGTCCAGCCAGGTTTAACAATGCATTCCACGGTAGCAAAACTATTGTGGGGCCTGGCAAGCGGAAATTTCTCTTCTTTTCTAGGTCGACTGTAAAAATTCGGGTTTTATGCCTAGTCAGTATCGTCTTGAAGCGTTCTGAACTGACAGCTGCTTTACCTCACGCTACCTATCTCAGAAGGCTGGACACATCTACACTCCTGAAAATGGAAAAAAGAACACATTGACACCGGTGTGTCAGACCCACCATACTTGCTCCGGACACTGCGAGAGGGCTGTACAAGCAATGATCACACGCACGGCACAGCGGACACACCAGGAACCGCGGTGTTGGCCGTCGAATGGCGCTAGCTGCGCAGCATTTGTGCACCGCCGCTGTCAGTGTCAGCCAGTTTGCCGTGGCATACGGAGCTCCATCGCAGTCTTTAACACTGGTAGCATGCCGCGACAGCGTGGACGTGAAGCGTATGTGCAGTTGACGGACTTTGAGCGAGGGCGTATAGTGGGCATGCGGGAGGCCGGGTGG